>NC_016090.4:35072314-35352223 GCF_000004515.6 Glycine max
AAAATGGTATTAAATCAAAAACATTTCATGGAATAAATAATTTAAAGAACGTGTATATATATATATATGTGTATATATATATATATATATATATATATATATAATGGGTAAGGATATCATATATTTCAATAAAAACTATAAGTAAGTCAATTAAATAATATTCACATTCTAACTAAACCTAAAAATATCATATATAAAATACAAATAATATCATACAAACCTAATAAATCTAAACCAAATAATAATAACATAATAACTAAAATTAACCTAAAAATCATTTTATCACAAATAATAACATACAAATTTTAAAAATGTTAACAAAATCATATTAATAAATCCAATACAACTAACCTACAAATCATAATATACCAACTCAAATTTGTAACATAACTAACCTAACATATATCTATATATATAACGTGCAAATCATAAGAACCTAACTTAAATCATAATATACCACTATAATTAAAGAAAATAATATATATCAATTTAACTATAACTAACCTAACATATATCTAAATATATATAACATAACTAATAATATATTATTTTTAAAACCTAACTTAAATAATATTGACATTGACCTATCAACTAGAGTTATAAACTTAAGAATCACTTACCAAGTAGAGAGAAGTCACGTAATATGAAGACGAGAAGACGAGACAAACCACGTATAAGGAGTCAAACAAATCACAGCCCTACAATCATTAACAAAAAAATTACTATTCATATATATATATATATATATATATATATATATATATATATATATCCATAATAAATATTTATCATTCAAAAATACTTACCAAAAGCAAAAGACAACAACAAAATAACAAGAACGCACTGAGAAACTTATGAAGAACAATAGCACAGCAATGGAAGCAAAGCAATGGAAGCAAAGGCACGAAGGAAGCGTAGCTGGTGCACTCTCGGACTAAGCTTTTATAATGGAAGAAGCAATATTTAGGAGCAACCCGCCAGCCATGTTGGCGATCCATGGGCAAGGCAAATCGCCAATGGTAATGGCGATTTGGCCTTGACTAACGCGCTCTGCACTGCACTGCCATGGCAGGCTAGACTGGTGCACCCTCAGCTGTTGGAACTCGCCAGTTTGACTGACGGTTCCCAATGGCTTCTGCATATCGCCATTCCAGCTAGCGATTTAGGGTCATATCGCCACTGGTTGTGGCGGGTTGCTCACTGACACCAAACTCGCCATTGACAATGGCGGTTTGGGTCTTGCATGCACGTAAAAAACTGCCCCATGCTGCAAATATTTTAGAAACGACCCCATCTGAAGAAATAGTTTCTAAACTACCCCAGATGGGGAAATTTGCCTCAAAAAACTGGTGAACGGGTCCAGTGACGGATTCAAATAAATCACCAAACTGACTTGAAAAAGAAATCGGTCAAAGAATTAGAAAACCAGTCAAAAATTGACAAGCAAATGGCTTATTGTGGGTCAATGAAAAGTACTTAATATAAAATTATTTTGACGTTTTTTTCTTAAAAAAATGAAAACCAACCTAAAATATTTATCATTTTCTTTTTTTTTATTCTAAATGAATCTTCTCATTATTTTTTGATTAACATAAACCAAACAACTAACTTGAAGAAAAACCAGTCAACGAATTGAAAAATTGGGTCAATAAAAATTGACAAAAAAACTGATTTATGATGGGTCAATGAAAAATACTTGATATAATGTCATTTAATTTTGACCTTTTTCCTTTTAAAAAATAAAAATTAACATAAAATATTTATCACATTCTTTTTTTATTCTAAATGAAACTTGCTATTATTTTGATTAACAATACTTTTATTATTTTTCCTTAATTTCAAAGGTTTAATCTTTTTAATTTATTTTTATTTAATCACATCTTAGTACTCTTGATTATTATTACTCTTGATGGACAGGCACATCTCATGGCTTATGGTTATGACTTTTAATGAACAGTTACATCACGTCTTTGTGAATAGACTCATAATTTTATGAACATGAACATGTTGGGGATTATTTTAATATCAAAGTCAATGTTACTTTCGATCAGTTTTCCTTTCAAAATTCAATGGTCTTGCCCAGCCAAGAAATTTTGGAAAACGGTCCCTTGTACATGCAAGTGTACTTCCCACACCCAAAATCATTCCTAATCGATGCCTGACGTACGTGCATGGTAACATATGCCAAATCCGTTGTTCAAAATCGTCATCCTGGCTTTCATTATGAAAGTGATGCCTCGTTTTGTATTTTTACTTTGCTTTTGAATATTAGTATTTACAAGTTATATGATGAGAGCAACGATGACATCTATAACATGATCTTGATGGAGTCCGTGACCGTGAGAGAAGTTGAAACGGTTCCACTTCTTGCATCAAGCACGGCCATTGAATCTCTCGAGAAAGTCAAGTTAGAAGATGATGCTGGGATAAAAAAAAAGAAGAAGAAAAAGTGCAGTATTTGTTTACATGAGTTTAAAGATAACGTGGAGGTCTCATCAATGTCATTTAATCATGTGTATCACCAAGAATGCATCATTACATGACTAAAAATAAATCATGTATGTGTCCTATACATATGTCCCAAACCCATTCCATTAGCTATTGTTATTCAGATTCAATGCCTTTATATTTTAAAATCCAATTATATTACTTTTAAGATGTTATAATAGTTTCTTTATTAACTTATCAAATCGATCGGAACAAGTAGATCAATAAAATATATATAAAAAATTCAAATATTTATTTATGCCATTCTTTTTGCTGTTTTGCACATATATAATCTACTACTTAATAATGACACAATATATTAATTTTTCTTTTTATTTTATTTTGATTAGATTTCCTTTCGATTTATATAGAATTTTTTCATTAGAGAGGAGATCAATAGTTGGCCCCTATCTTGTGCTACGGACATGTCTATCTATTGAATAAGATATTATACCAATAAATACACACAATGATTTCGAGCGGTTTAGTTCGATTTAGGGAAATCGAACTATTTGATAAGTTATATATATGGACAATAGAATTATATAGTTTTTTTTTTAATTATTCTTGTTTAGTTTAGTTTAAGATTCTGCTTAGTAAAACCAATAGGTTTAATTGTATTTTTAATTCTTATAATTTATCAAATAGGTGATTGTTTCAATTACTTGTCATATAAAATCTCACATTTTAAAAATTAATTCAATTCGATCCAACATTTAATTTACCATCATCTTAACGACGTTAGGTGACATGAATTTCATTTAAACTTTAAGTTAGGGTTTAAACTCACTATTTTCTGCCTTAAGACACTTAATTCTGTTTCTTTGTTTTTCTTATTCATAAAAAACCAAAATATACATATATTTACTATTTTATATTACTAAAAAAAATAGTTTATACAATATAATAAAACCAAATAAACGATGATTTATACTTTTAACATTATATATATTAAACAATCCTTTCACTCGTGCAATGCATGGGGCTTGTTTCATTTTGAGTGTAAATTATAATAGATATATAGTTAAATTAAAATTTATATTTAATAGACATAAATAATATGACAAAAAATAAAACACATATAAGTATCTTTTGAGAAGAATGTATAGTAAACAAATAAATTATAAAAGAATTAATGTTCAATAAGTTTTGACCAAAGATATATATATATATATTCATGAAATGAAGTGGATAACATTGTATTTGACGAAAGATATATATGCATGAAATGAAGTTGCATACATTAATTATATGATTAATACAAAATTGATGCTTTAGGTTCCAAAAAATAAATTATAATAAGTATAAGAAATATATAAAAATTGTTAACGTACATTTATTGGACATAAAACTAAAGTACAAATAATACAATTGATTAAACATGTTATAGAATATATAAAAACAATGGACCCTAAATAAGTTAAGAAATATTACATTACAACAACAAATTTAAAATATGTGTAAATATTTTATTAATACTATCATATTTTAAAAATAAAATATTTAAATATTAATGTTACAAAATATTACGTCACAATAACATATTTCAAATATAGGTATAAATATTTTTATTAATACTATTTAAATAATTGCAAAGTCATGGTCAAATTTTTTTTTGAAAGATTAAATACAATTTTTAAAGACTTCTTAATTAATTAAATTAATTCATTAGCATTAAACAATTTAATATTAAAAATAGAATTTATTAATTACAATAAATAAGACTTTCATATGACTAGTCATTAAACAATAAAATGCATATTACACATCCCATTCAACAACAAAAAAATGAATATTACAAATCCAATTTGAGAAACACATTAAATAATTGTTGAAAATAAAATATATCAATTAATAATGAATAATTTTTAAATGAATCCTTAAATTATAACATTTAGACTTCGATAAAATATTGGTAAAGTATTTTATTTTATTTTAAACAATAAATATTATTTTTTATGTGATATCATTATTTAAAAATTAAAAATTATAACTATAATAATGAATTCCCATATTCAAAATTTTTAATTGTAATAACATTATTTTATTTTGATTTTAATTATTTTTAGAATACAAAATAAAATTGTTGAAAATAAATTACTCGTTTTATTTTATTTTTGTATATGAAATATTATTTTTAAAATAAAATACGTAAGTAGCACAAATGAAGTGATCATTTATATCTATATTATATATTATACATTTATAACTCATTTGAAGAAAAGTTTTGTCAAGTGTCTTCCAAGTACTCTTACTAGTTAATTTTCATTTTTCTTGTGCGTATTTGTACATGTAATATAAATAAAAGATTTGAATTTAAATACTTAATATTTGAATTATAACTTAAGGGGGCGTTTGTTTTAGGATAATTTTTTTTAGTCCCAGGAATATTTTTTTTTTCTGGAAATATAACATGAAAATGTTATTTCATGTATTATTAAAAAATGTGTTTTTATTAATTATTAAAATTGGTTGAAATTATTTTTATATTCCCATGAATGATTAAAACATATGTTTAGTTAAGTTATTTTTTTCTAGAAATATATATCATATTATAATTACTAAAATAACTTTTTTATGAAAATTCTTGTTACACCCCTTGTTTCCTCTTCATGTGTTTCACGGTTACGATAATTGAAAGAGAAGCAAAAATTACCTATTAAAAAATGAGCATTGGAAGAAAAGGAAAAATTATTGTAAAATGTAGGTTAAAAAGTCATTTTTCGTCTATGAATGTATAGAGCGCTAACGAATTCGTCTTCAAAATATGAATTCAATTTTTAGTCATTGAAAGTGAAAAAAAGTGCGACAAATTCATTTATCCATTAACTTCTGAACGTTACCGTTAATGAAAGAGCTTACGTGACACATTCATGGACGAATTTGTCAAAGTTCTATACATTCAGGGACAAAAATGATTATTTATCCAAAATATAATTTAATCTTCATCTTCTTCCCTTTTTTAATCGTTGCAAGCATAACATTACAATAAACACTTAAAAATTAGGAAAACAAGCATAAGTTAGAACAAACATAATAATAAGCATAATATTGATTAATAAACATAATTTGTCTATTGCTCTGAGATTTTTAATGTGATAAAATCAAGTTGAGTCTCATTTTTTTTGTAAGGATTAATTTAATGGTTGTGCATTTTTGTTTGAATATCATATTTTGGATAAGGTACTGTCACATTAGAAGTTTCAGAACAATAAACAAATTATGTTTATTATTATGTTTGTTCTAACTTATGTTTGTTTTCCTTTTTTTTAAGTGTTTATTGTAATGTTATGTTTACAATGATAAAAAAAGGGGAAGAAGATGAAAATTAAATTAAAGTCATCACTAGATATGTCACATAAGCTCTTTCATTAACGATAATAGACACAAGTTAACGAATGAATATATTTGTCGTACTTTCTTCACTTTCGGGACTAAAATTTGAATTTTCATTTTTTGAGAACAAATTTGTCAGCGCTTTACACATTTAAGGATGAAAATAATTATTTATCCTAAAATGTAAGAATAAATCGAACAATAAATCAAATTACAAAAAAAATTAATTGGGCAATAATGAAATTTGCGGGATGTGTGTGTTTGGATTTTTACTCATGAAAAAGTATTCATGTCCCATGGGAATAATTTTTCTCTGTCTCCTCTTAGGACTAAATATTGGTAGAATGTGGGATTATATTTTATCTAGGAATAAAATATACCCATGATTAATTTTTTTATGACCTCATAACAAACGTGAGATAATTTTTTTGGATCATGTATTTCTGAAAATGCTAAAATATATTTTTCGTCCCTATAAATATTGAAAAGTTCGCAATCTGTCCTTGCAAAAAATTTGGTATGTTTTTAGTCCTCATAAAATTGAAATATGTTATTTTTTGGCCCAAAGCTAGACTTGGACGAATCTAAACCAAAGTGTTTGATGCGTGTCCACTAGAAATTGGACAGGTAGAGCTATGTCACCAATCTGCACTCAAACATCACCCCTTCATCATTCGTGACCAACCATTGTAACTCTGACAACCGTGAGACCAACAACCACCCTACCCATCTCCTCTACGTTGCACCGCTACCTGCACCACCTCCTCCACCACGCATGACTACTCGCACGAGTCATCCTTTTGGTGGCACAGAGGGTGGCTTGTGCGCACTGTGATGGTGTTGACTGGTGTAGGTAGTGGCGTGCAGTGGAGGAGGTGGTGCACGTGGTGGCATGATGTGTGGTGGCTGTTATGGGTTTGGGAGAAAGGGGTATTTTACAACAAAAAAAAATCCTACAATTTTATTTCTTTTTACTATAATTTTTGGCGATTTTTAACCATCGGAAATTGCATTTTATAATTTAAGTTTTGAAAAATATCACATAGGATTAGATTTGTTCAAATCTAGCCTCAAATAAAAAAAAATAACACATTTTAATTTTATGAGGACGAAAAACATATAAAATTTTTTGGAGGAACGAATTCTAAAATTTTCGATATTTATAAGGACGAAAACAATATTTTAAAAAACTTAATAATTGCTAACTATTCCTAATAATTGTTTATGTAAAAACTATAGAAAAAACTCCTGACTTAATAAATATTTGAATTGAATACTTTCTTATGTAAAAACTTGAATACTTAATCTTTGAATTACCACTTAAAAATAAAAATTAAACTCTCATAAATACCCGTAAGAAATATTGACTACCCATAATAATTAATTTTCTATTATAAATGAAATATTTGAATGTAAGTATATATCCTCTTAAATATATCACTTTAAAACAAACCATCGTAGACATCCGTGATAAATATTGACTATTCTTAATAATTTTTTTTATTTTCCATGCATATTTATTACGGGTAATATAAACGAAATATTTAAATTTAATTCTTTAATATTTAAACATAAAGAGTTTTTTTAGTATTAACCAAAAAAATTTAGCTCATTTGACTTAATAACATACATAAATTATTGTAAATCTTTTGTTAATAAAATTTTAAATTTTATTTTAAATTCTTAATATTTCTTTAATTTTGATCCCTAATAATTTTTTTTTACTTTTGCCCCTAAATTTTTTAGATAATATTTTGAAACCATAAAATAAAATTACTTAAATAACACTTTAGAAATTAAAAATAAAATACAAAATTTATAGAGAACAAAAAATAAAATTAAAAAATTTATTAAGATAGAAAATATATTTAAGTGAAAATAAAAAACCAAAGTGAGAATTACACTAAACATAAAAAGACGTGTTTGCCCTTTTTATAAAGAAAACATTACACACACATACTCAATAATCTATAGATACCAATTGACTTAAGACGACCTCCTTAGACTTCTTTTTTCTTGTGATGACAATTCACAAAACACCAAAGTTAATCAAACAACGTTCTATGATGGTTGTGGGATGCCGACACCATTAACAAACGGGAAGTGCGGTTTAGGACCTCCATGATCAACAAGAACATGCTAGAGCTACTCAGCTAGTTACTATTTTTTTTATCTGTAAGAATTGAAGACAAATTATCTCTTACATGCTCAATAGACTAAGCTAGCTAGTATAAGAAAAGGCCCTCTCTGCCCTACTCCTTTTTCACTACACTTTCTCACCCACTACACTACACTATGTTTCCCCAGCCATGGATCTTCTTGATAGCTACCATCATTGCAATTTCACTGTTCATGTCCTCACTGGTTGAGTCATTTCCAGTAGCTGATAAGGTCAAATCCTTGCCTGAACAGTCACCTGTTTCCTTCCAACAATTTGCTGGCTTTGTACCCGTTGATGACAAGAACCAGAGAGCTCTTTTTTACTACTTTGTTGAAGCAGAAACCAACCCTGCTTCAAAGCCTCTAGTTCTCTGGCTCAATGGAGGTAAATCCATATCTCTTGTTACTTCCAACTTTGTCTACCAAACACCTTAATTTCTTTGTGCTTTGTCCATGCTATTAATTAATTTATTATCTATCGAGTCTTACATTGACTAGAAATAGTCTCTGATATGATTTTATAAAACTTGGGTGGTCATTACACATAAAATTAATTTTGTAGAGATGGGTTTAGCTTAAAATCTAAAATTTAATCCATGTCATATTTTTTTACACTAGGTTAGTAATGAGGCTTTGGATTTGACACTTTCCAAAGTGTAAAAACAGAAATAATGTAAGGAAAACATTTCTCTTTTACTATTAGCATGTTAGAGATGTGAAAAAGAGAGTTATTTATGTGTCATTTTTTCAAGTCTCAATTGCCTTGTTGCCTTTGCAGGGCCTGGTTGTACATCTGTAGGAGTTGGAGCCTTCACAGAACATGGTCCTTTTGTTACAAATCAAGGAGAAGCTATTGAGAAAAATCAGTATAGTTGGAACAAAGGTGCTACAAATTTCAAAAAACCTTTATTTCTTTGCCACAAACTAAACTAAGATCAGCCCTTGAGCTTCTTTGAGTCCTTTCTTTTTGCAGAGGCAAACATTTTGTACCTAGAGTCACCAGCAGGCGTTGGATTCTCTTACTCTCTCAATTTGTCATTTTATAAAACACTGAACGATGAAATCACAGGTTGGTTCACATTCTTATCCCTATGCAAAACACTTAATCAATTTGTTCTTATCTTTATTTTCTGTTTTGATTTACTTTTGTGTTCATTCAGATTTTGTTAGATTCCCTTCAGAAGTTGAATAAAAAAAATTAACATTTCGTGTGTCAATTGGTTTTTCTAGCCCGAGACAGTCTGGTTTTCCTGCGGCGCTGGTTTGCCAAGTTCCCAGAATACAAGAATAGAGATTTTTATATAACGGGAGAGAGTTATGGAGGTAAAGACACAATAATTTATTTACCTTCATATAAAATCTACTCCCTCCTTCTTATTATAATTATTTTTATATGTTGTTTTACACAGATAAACAAACCAATAAATAAATGACAAAATATAATAATGTTATAAAATAAATTTTATTATCATTAATTCATTTTTTAAGCACATATTATTAATATCATAAGAGATATAATTAAAAAAAATAATTAATATTACATTAAAAAATTAAAATAATAATTATTTTAAAATATTTTTTTTTGTTGTTATACGATAATTATAATTGAACCGAGGAGTATAGCTTACTAGTACCAATCGACTGACATTGTTGGTTTTGGTGTCAGGTCACTATGTACCTCAACTTGCTGAACTCATAATTAAGAGTAAAGTGAATTTCAACCTAAAGGGCATAGCAGTGAGTAAAATATTTTCACTTTTTTTTTTCTTTTTTTCTGTTGCTTACTTCATGCTGTTGCATTTTCTAAGTTAACTTTGCATTTGCATTGCAGATAGGAAACCCTCTTCTGGATTTCGACACTGATATGAATGCAGTCGATGAATATTACTGGTCTCATGGAATAATAAGTGATTATGCATACAAAATCAGGACCTCTCTATGTAACTCGTCTAGAGTATTAAGAGAATACTTCAGTGGCCAAATTTCCAAAGATTGTCTTGTTGCAGCTCAAAAAGTCTCAGAAGAATATTCTTTTACAAATTTCATCGACCCATATTACGTTGTTGGGGAGAAATGTCTTTCTTACAATGTTTCTCAGGCAGGTTTTCTTAGGGAGACGCTAAATTCAGGGATGTTTCAGTTTAGGAACTCTCATTATGTGCTTCAAACAGAAGAACCTGACCAGGTGAGATTTCTATAAAACTATAGTATTTTGATTCATTCTTTATTTAAATTATTTCATTCTCTGTTCCTACATTTAAAGAAAATGGTATCTTTTTTTTGTCTCTAAAAAATTCCTTAATAGGGATTAAAAGTACAGCATTTTTATTTTTATAATTCTAAAGGACTAAGAAAAAGATAAAATAAATAGGGACAAACCAAAAACCACAAATTTTCATGTGGTGAAAATGTATTTAAGCCATGTATATGTCAAATATGCTTTTAGCTTTAAAATGTTCATATTTTATTCTGATTGAATCTGGGTAGTGCTGTTAATCGGAATTTTGCATTTCAATTTGGATGGTGCAGCAAGTTGATGAGTGTAATTTGAAATATTCAGAGATGTACTTGAACAGGAAAGATGTGCAGAAGGCTCTCCATGCCCGGCTGGAGGGAACCACCAAATATCGTTTGTGCAGCAAGTAAATAAAACTACTGTTTAAGACTCTCATTATTTCATTATGTTTTAAATTTTATTTTAAAATTAATTGGACACAAATGAATAATGTATTGTAGTTAAGATTGAATTGTTTGAATATTATTTAAATTTAATTGTTGATGAAAATAATTATCGATTATATTTTACTTATTTTTTGGTTTAATTTTTTTTTTCCGGTTAAATTTTTTTTACTCTCAACTAATTAGAGATAACTTTAAATATCACTTTTCAAATAATTATTACATAATTATTGTACATGACAATCAATAATAAAATAATGTACAATGTAAAAACGTTTTACTATGCAGACCATATTAATTAAATTCTTTTATAATTGGAGACAGACACTGTGAGATAATGGACATGAGGAATCATATATGGTCCTGCTCTTGCTGACACTTCTTCCAATTTCAGGATTGTACAAACAAATTATGACCCATTGAACAGAGAGATACCAACAATTAATGTTGTCGGCTTCCTTGTAAAATCAGGTCTTCGAGTCATCGTATACAGGTGATAATATATAAATTTGATCCCTTAATAAAGCAAGTTCTACTTTATTGATTAATCCATAATTCACATATATGAGGTAATTGATCACAAAAGGTGTTGCCTGTGATAATTCATTTGAATGAAATCTATAGTGGGGATCAAGACTCTGTGATTCCATTCATGGGCACGAGAAGATTGGTTGATAGACTAGCAAAGACACTAGGACTTAAAACAACCCTGCCTTACAGTGCCTGGTTTGTGGACAAGCAGGTCAATATATTCATTCTCTTACTTTAGAACATTGTTTACTGGGTTTGACATAGCGATAAAATCATTTTGCTAACTCCTTTTCTTTGCACATTTGCTTTATTTTTTACACGTAGGTTGGAGGATGGACAAAAGTTTATGGCAATCACCTCACGTACACCACAATAAGAGGAGCTTCACATGGCACTCCAGCTACTCAACCAAAGAGATCTTTTGTTTTGTTTAATGCGTTTCTTCAAGGGAAACCACTCCCTAAAGCATGAAAAATTTAATGCTTAGTTAATAAATGTCATTGCCATATAAGAAGAAGTAAAATATTGATCTATTATCTGTTATTTGAAGAAGAAGAAAATGCTAACGCACTTCCTAACACGAGAAATTATTACATGATTTGGGATCAGAAGGATCCTGGCTAAGTTTCAAGTCAAACATCAATTTGAGAAAAAAGAAGTTAATAAACATGTTACATGGAAATTGGTAAAACTTACATTGTTCCCGACCATAAAATAATTACATGGAAATTGAGAGAAAAAAAGATTTTTTTTATTATATATATATATATATATAATATTTATATTTATATAAAATAAACATTTTCGGAAACACTATATTGAGATTTTACTTTTTATTTTTATTTTTCAAATTTCAGTCTATGGGCATGTCTTTCGACTTACCAAAGACCAATCTCTGTGGGCCTAAAAAATTTAGGCCCAATCATGTGAGTCCAAAATAAATTCCTAGTGAGCACTAAACAGAGCATGGCTAACAAACTGAAGAAGAATGACATATTATAAGAGTAGAAGTCCATGAATGGATTATGGGCGGAAATTGTGATAAATGAAGAAAAAGTTCAGCAAAAAGATTTGATGAATAGTGTTATCTATGCTTACAACTTTTGTATAATGAGCAATTTTTGAATCTGTATTGACTATGTAATGTTAGGAATAAGAAGCTCCCATATGGATATGAATATGATGACTTTAAAATGGTTCGCACCTGCTATAGAGACATGATGAATTGCTATTGCTACTACCGCTAAAAGAAATGCACCTTACAAAATATTTAGAATGGCAATTGCAAAATCTTGTCAAACATAAAAAGCTACAATCAGCCCCCAGTCATAAACTCTACATAAGAAGCTCTCTTGCACTTCATGCTTGCATGATATAATTCATTACTCAAACAGAAGGTTATTCAATACAAGACTAATTCCACCACTAAAATGCATTAACCTCCATCAAATTGTTTATTTCCGTGTCTCCTTGATATATACCATATATTCATCAATTTGCAGTGACAAATCAATCAGATCTTACCGAAGGAGTGTTTGAAACAATTAATCTTGATTTATGCCTGTCGCCAAAATGTTAAAAAGGTTAACCCCATTAGATTAAAATGATTCATTGGACGGATCTCGGTAATGCTAGTTATCTTATGACTTATAATTCCCTGACCAATAGTTAAAACAATAGTTCTTTTTAGCTTTTGATGTATTAATTGCTTACTTATCCTCATTAAAAAACATCAAAACAGAACACAGAATGTCCTCCTACATTGATATGGATATCAATATGTAGTTGATCCTTTTGAGAGCATATCAATGATAGTGCTGCTATTATCATGTGATTACAAAGAGGTGATGCAAATCTTGGCATGGTGCACCAGGCATTTTCCTTCTGCTCTCTTGAAGATTGTTCCTTCGATTATAAGCTACTCCTGAATATCATCTATATGGCCTATGGCCCATTCCAAAGAACATCTTGATACTAGAAATGTCTGTGCATCAATATGCACACACTTGAGAACCATTGTAATAAAAGCATGAGATATCCGAAACCAAGAGAACCATTAAAGCATGGTGGGCAGATATCTCTGCAGTGTGTATACTAATTGTGTGAGTCTGTTTCAAAATTAATACTAGTACACAAATCCTAAGAGGGATATTGAATCGAAGGTTTAGAATCATCAACAACTTCACAAGTGAGATAACTAATTATTTTTGTGGTTGTGGACCCGGATAACTGAATTTTCCAGTACTGAATCTTAAATCTCAAGCACAAATTTGATGTAGTCAAATTCACCAACTTATTCCCAGATAATGGGATAATAATCTTTATCTTTTCCACAAGCAGGTGAAGATGAGTAAAAAAGAAAGTTTGAAGGAGGTGAATCACCTCATTCGGCAAAATCCCATCAAAAGATAATAAAAGTAATAACAATAAACAGATTCAATTAATCAGGCAAGCTAACATTCCAGTAGAAGCCTTACCTAATGACATTGCCAACAAGATATAACAAGAAGCCTAATATTTCAAAAGGCCTTTTGGTCCTTAAAAACTAAGGAATGCATCTCCAGAAAGAAGTACAATCATAATAGTTGCTAAGAATGCAGCAAAATTGATAAATTAATCGAGAAACCACACCACAAATCACACATGGCCATTAGAGAAAAAGAAAGGTTTCAGGAAAATAAAAGAAAAGAAAAAGTCAATTACTGCTTAGCTACCTCTCTATATTCCCATGTGCCCCTTGCTTGAAATTGGAACCACTACCAGGCAACAGAGTTGTTCCCTTTCAAGCAATAAGAGTTAGAAATATTTTTATATCAACCGAAGTGGCAAAAAGTCAGAAACCATGACATACGTTTACTTTGTTAGTCCCACATTGGATAGTTTTAGTAAAACACAGGTCATTATATAGCTAAACGCTAACATCTATGGTCACGACCTTACTTGAACAGGATCTGTTCTATAGGCTTGTACCTCTGTATCCTTGAGTTCTAAGGAGACAGGAACCTACGTCTGGTGGATGAATCATGACCGTGTGATCAGAGCGTGATTAACGGCCCGGGTGAGTTTCTCTTTGGAGTAGTCTCATCTTTGGCTGTAGAGGATCGTTCTTAGGACACTTCCATGTGCCTGGGAATGGTCATACGGTTGTCTGACAGACCTAAATTTTTTTTCCCCACCATTCTACAATTTGTGCACATTTGCATGGAAGCTAGTTTGTGTTTAAGGAAGGGTCTCTTCCCTTCCCCAAAGATAAGTTTAATATATTTTTGGGTAAATAAATATGTTGGAAAAAAAAACTCAATACTCTTTTTTATTTGGCTTTTGAGTAAAATTGTTAAACATTTAACTTTCTTTCCGGTTAAGACACTAATGCAACGGAACACTCTTAGTTTTATTATTATTTTATATTCATCATTGGAGTCAAATTGAGTTATCAAGAATTTTACAACTTACATGCACATGGTTTAATGGACTGAAATTGATTAGACTATTGCAATCACTTTTAATCATCATTATTATTATCATTATCACTGTAATTAATATTATGACTCTTGTCATCATCCTAACTAGTGAGATGTATGGTGATACATCCTCTATATATATATATATATATATTAATTGATATTTATTTTGATGTTCTTTGTTTTAGCAAGCAAATGGCAAAAGTGAAATTATTGACAATTGAAAACTTCTTTAGACTCGTAAAATTTATTGAATTATGTATTTTTAATTTTGAAGCAATTTTCATTAAAAGCGATAATTAATCTTAAACTTTGAGTATACACAAGATATATATTTTCCTATTAACACAATTTATTTTATACCTAAGGACTAACCAAAATCTGAACCTTAAATCCACTGCTAGCACTTATGTGTTAATCATTGTTGGTTACTTAGATTTTATTTTATGTTTAAGTCTTTTGTGTTATTTCTTTTTCCTCTTTTTCTATCCACTATTTTTGCTTGATATTGAAAATCATGATTTTTAATTTTTCTTTTAAATTTGAAGCATCATGAATACCGGACGGGTAAAAATGCTAACAACAATTATGGATTTTCTCTAACTGACAGTTAGTGGATAATCCCTACTCAAATCGATCCTAGCCATTGTCATTCGTACTGTGCTTATGTATCAACTACAGATACGGATATTCCTTGCCAGCTTTCCCCAATCGTAATCGATCTGCTCTAGGTATGCTCTTGTTTTTATTATTATTATTTATTTATTTCTGTTCTGCAATGTTAAATCTTATATTTTCACTTTTCACATCTGATTTTTCCATTCAAGTGGCTTTTGATTGTTTCACCTTAACCGGTTTCTCTCTTTGCTCTCCGAAGTTTGAGATTTTTGCCGTTCGATCGTTGTAGTGGGCGTTGCTAGGAGAGAGAACTAGAGTGAAGCATACAAGGTAAGTTCTCCATTCTTCTTCTTTTATTATTTTCTACCCTAAAATATTACAAATTTTGAATTCACCAATATCTTTTGTTGTTAGGCCATGCTCTAGGGATTACTTTACGTTTGATTGATAACCATTATTAGGTTTTAGTGATATTTGAGTGGTGTTGATTTCACAAATATATGAATCAGTATATTGAGAATGGTGAGGGGACTTGAAGATGGCTAGGGATTTTGTATTATAATAGTAACTAAATCATTTGTATAATCTGTCAGTTTTGATTTTGTTGAGCGCAGTGATATGTTCTATTGAGCACATCAGAATAAGATGAAAATTAGTTAATGAGAAATGATCTACTCTTGAAATTAAGCAAACTTCTCTGGGCCCAAGTGCCCTTATGTTAGAATTCAGAATTGATTTCTCTTTGACATTCAGCTTTTGGCCCTTAGGGTATTTCGATGCATGCTTCACACCAGCATGTGTGTGCATCAACTCTGAAGCAACAAAGTTGCTTCTGCACATTTTACATTATTTGGCACGAAATCATGGATTGGTGATGCAAATCCAAACACACTATTTTAGAAGACTATTTATCTTATCACATGTAACTCTTGTCTTCTGGCTGAACTTTTGTTTATAATTTATAATGAAATACAATAACCTAGGAAATTCTTTTTAGTTTTTACCACACAGTGGCAAAAGATTCATGTATACCATTTGAGACTGTCAAGCTTCAATGATATTTCTTTAGGGCCAGTGATGCCAATACTTGTTCTAGTTTTTTTTTTGGCCCCTACTATGCTGTATGGGGATTCAAACAGGGAAACAGGTTCATGTGGCCAATACTAGTACTCATTAACTTCATAAAATTGTGAAAACAAAAAACAACTGTATGAGGAAGAAATTGGTTGGGTTGCTGATCAGTAAAAAGGTTTCAGAAGTTACTTTTTCTCTAAGGATCTTTGTATGTACTTGAGTTTTAATGGTATTATAGATAAGTAATTTGAAACTTGAAAATGATTCTGGCAGATTCTCTAAAAGGAACTTTAAAATAGCGAGAAAGTTTATAGATTACAACATGAAAGAGAAGTAGAAAATCAACCTCAAGACTAGTCTAAAGTGACAGACTCTGTTATCTAGGTTGAAGAAAACTTAAATAAATGTACTAGGGATGGGATAATGGGATTTTTTATGTGATCAAATCATTTATTTGAAGCAATTTAACACACTTGAGCTTAGCTTAGATTTTGCTACTGTTACTTTAGATGTCAAGTCATTTTGCATGGCCTGCGGAGTTAACAAATTACCTTGGCTTAGAATTAAGGCAATAATGGAGTGTAATTTTTGACATTTTTTCTGATGATCATTACTATTCAGAGTTTGTGTGTATGCGTGTATTGTTAAAGTTCAAATTATGTGGGTTCTAATTTCTCTCCTTATTTTCATGGTTATTCTCAAATTTTATAATCTAAGTAGAGAATTTTATAAAAGAAGTATTCCCATGCCCATACAAGAACTTTTGTAAAGAAAGAAACCTTATTTTTTTTATCCAAGCAATTTTTTTACAGAGGTAGGTAATTCATTTTTCAAACATTTGATCCCAACACACTTTGATTTTATTATATCTGAATCTGTGTGACCTGTGTTCAGGTGTTTTCGTCTTTGTGATACTAGTGAATTGCGCATACTCTGCCCAGTTCTCAGTTTCAAGCATGGATCCGGAGGCTGCACGAACTGCTCGAGAATCTCTAGACCTAGCATTCCATATGTCCAATATTCTTGATACGGGTCTAAGAAAAGGGAAACCCTCATTGTTGTCATCATCTCTTGCGTCGGCTTCTTCTTCTTTGCCATAATAAATGGATTTTTTTATTAGATGCCATTCTGTCCATGCTTGCTTAAGTTCTCTAATCCATCTTTTTTGTCTGTTCTTGATGTTGTTCTTTGAATTGCTTTGCTTGTTCTTTTGTATGAGCTTCATTTGATGTACAGTGGCATTGTTTTAGTACAAAAATTGATGTGTTGCAATTAGGACCTCCTATTTGAAGGCTTATCTTTGAGAGTAAATTTTCAGTTAGCGTAAAGAGCCGAGTTCCATCTTGCACAGCTCTAACACATTCATGTTTATCTTCATTTTCCATTACATGGCTCATCTCATTTCTTTTTTAACTATTAACGGGGCTAAAAGCCCGGAAAAAGGAAACTAAACAGCAATTACACGGGGAAAGTAAATTCCTCTAGCATCATCAAAAATCAGATCCTTCAGAAATGAAGGATAATGCTCGAAAATCACAAGTTTACACCCATCAGAACTAGCATAATCAGTCAGCTTGTATGCACAAAAATTCCCCTCCCTGTAAATTTGATTAATACTAATGTTGCCAAAAGACCCCAACAACCTGTGAATAGCAAGGATCAATCTCTTTCCCGAAACACACCCAAGCTTGTTTCCTTTAATGGCAGTAGGCACTGCTTTTGAATCAACCTGCAAGGCAATATTCTGTCTGATGAGCTAAATTAAGACCAACCCATACTCCCCAAAGCTCAGCCATAAACACAAAGGCTCTCCCAATGCACTTGGCAAAACCACCTTTCCATTGACCATCACAATCTCTGATTAACCTCCACAACCTGCAATACCCCGGTGCCCTTTCACTGCCCCATCGGTATTCAGAGCATACCAACCTTCCTGCGAAGCTATCCAATTAACAGAAATTTTGTGACTTATCCTTTAACCAACAACAATGTTCTCCTAGTGGATGATAGTGAACTCCTCCCACCTCTCTCGAATATAGATCCACGGTCTAAAGGGTTTAACAAAATTTGGATCAAGGATCTGCTTATTCCTCCAAGTCCAAAGGTAATAGCAGATGGTAGCCCACAATTCAGCCCAAGGCCGATAATGGCTCTGACCCATATTACCACCAAACGTATTTGAATTGATCCAATCCACCAAGCTCATCCCAAAGAAAGAGTGCTGCTAGGTGCACCCAGCATTATTGCTGGTGCACCCGACACTAACCACAAAAAGACAGAAATACTCCTTACGGATCAAGTTGATCCGTAAGTTAATTTTTAAGACTTATGGATCAACTTGATCCGTAAGGAGAGAAATTAGCAGGGACAGTTTTGTTATTTTCAAAAAATGCTGGATGCACCTAGTAACACTTCCAAAGAAATCACTTTTGTCCATTGCGAGAGGGCAATCTCTATGGACATGCACAATGGACTCTATAGAAACATTACAATGATAGCAAGCAGGATCCTTGTTACTCCATTTTGGTACATGGAGAATCCAAATTCTTTTCCTAACGTCATCAGCTTCAGCAGTGTGATGATAAGCAATTAGCTTGTAAGCAATTGCAACGGAAAATTCTCCCATCTTGTGGCCTGGCTAAATTCTGGTATCATCCTCTTCACGAATAGAAGGAGGCAAAACAAAATTTATACGTTGAACAATCTCTTGGGGAAGGACCATACCGAACAAATTTTAATTCTAATCCCCTTCACCATCAACAAGGTCAGCAACACAAAAATTCTGCATATGAAAAGGGAGGTTAGGAGCAAACTCACTCAAGATATACTTGTCATCCAACCATCTACCCTTCCAAGCGTTAACTATGGAGCCATTATTAATGCTTCACATCTCAGTCTCACTAAACATAGGCCAAAACTTAGCCAGAGCTTTCCAAATAAAGGAATCTGTATTTTTCACAATCAAAGAATTATCTCCTTTTTTTAGAGCCCAACCCATGTTCATAAGGACATGGCTCATCTCATTTATCACTCTTGAAAGACCTGGTCAACCTTAAACCTTTTGTAGATTAAGCTTAATCTCTAGGTCGAGTATTTAACCTGTGTTTACAATAATCACAGACCAAATTCAACCACCAAACACAAATCATATCACAAATTGAGATGTTGGCAACCAGTCACATATCTTAAATTTTCGCTAATTGGGTGCTAATATAACTTGCTAAGTTAACGTCTTCTTATGTAAACACTTACCTTTGAATGAAAGAATATCACTAAAGATGATTAGTCAGGATTTTCAACAGAGATGGATGAGAAAAAAATTCGCACCCACAGATATCCATGAATAAACTTTGCCACGGATAAGTAATGAATACTCGCTACCTACGGATACAGATATTTTTCACCCGCTTGTTAATGAGTAGGATGTGGGTATCATAGTATCCATAACCATAGATATATGCTATCCGTGAAGTTATTCATATTAATTAATTGTTACAAATTTTTAATGAATTTTTTTTCAGACTCCATGGAGAAAATGAAACTGAATACAATTATAAAAGAACAGGTTGATTAAGATGTTACTACTCTGTAGTTTTTCAATATTTTATTCCATTTCTAATTATCATTATATTAATTGTTATCAATATTTATTTTGATGTTTTTTTATTTTTGAAAACAAGTGGCAAAAGTGAAGTTACTAATGAGGTAATCATTAACAACAATTGAATACTTCCACAATTTAGACTTAATCTATTGAATTATGTATTTTTAATTTATTTGGATTTATGTTTTTCTTTGAAGTATTGCTTTTGAGATATTATAAGTTTATTTGTACTTGTACTTTGGATTTATGTTTAACTCTTTTGCGTTGTTTTTTTTTATTCTTAGTTTTTAATTCACTAGTTTTGCTTATGCTTAGTGTTAACAATCGCTTTTTTTTTATATAAAAAAAGAAAAAGAAAAAGAAATGCTTGTTTTATTTTTAATTTGAAGTATTCGTGGGTATCCATCCATGGATACCTGCGGTTATAAAAAAAGTCAATGATACCCCATGGATAAATGAATGAACAATGAGCACGTGTCTTCTCCAACGGAAGGATAGCAGGTAACCCCAACCCATGTCCAACCTTGTCTATTGTGGCGAATTTACTGTAGAGGGTCCCCTTTATAAACTTTTTACGTAAAGGGGTCCCTTTTTTAACAAATTACGTAGGGGTCTGTTCCTACGGTGAAGCCGCCAGCAGGACAGGCGAGAAAGGAGTCCCGCCAGCAGCACAGGCGAGAGCTGCACTGATGCCGCCATTCTTCTTGGCGAGACTTGTTGACTAGGCATTGATGCCGCCATTAAGAATAGCGAGATGCTCCACGTAATTGTCTCGCCAGTGCTGACTGCGAGATAGGTACTGGGTTAGGGCAATCTCGCCAGTGCTAACTGCGAGATGCTCCACGTAGGCAATCTCGCCAGTGCTTCCTGCGAGATTGGTTACGCATGCTAGAACCCTGTTCATGACGAGACTGAAGCATTGGTTGGTCTGAAGCATTTTTTGGTGATGTAGGTTAGGGTTCAAAGGCTAGAGCTGTAGATGTTCACATGCATTGCAGGTGCAAGGATCACATGCATACAGTGTAGCTTGCAGAGGCTCACATGTATGACAGATGACTTCGGGCAAATTTTGCATG
This sequence comes from Glycine max, assembly GCF_000004515.6. Classification (NCBI taxonomy): domain Eukaryota; kingdom Viridiplantae; phylum Streptophyta; class Magnoliopsida; order Fabales; family Fabaceae; genus Glycine; species Glycine max. The sequence goes on from NC_016090.4 coordinate 35,093,341, forward strand.
CTTTAATAATGGCCAGACACAAGTAGTTTTTGTTTAAATAGAGCATGATACAACTTCAAATTTCACAACATTCTGAAGCAAGAGAGAAAGAAAGAAACTGGTTTGAAGAGAGAAAGAAAAGGCTGAAACACGCTTTGTTTGAAGTTTGTTTTTGTTTGAAGTTACTTCATTTCATCTTCAACTTCAAAGTTCTATTGAAAGTAAGGATTTTTTTAATTTATTTTAAGGAACAAAATTTTATTGAGTCAAATTTTTAGAAGCATTATTTGATGCTGTTTCAACTTAATTTTTTTAATAATTTGTATCATTTACAAATTGTTTATTTTGAAGTAATTAATTTTGTGGTTAAAATCAAATTTGAAGCTGAAATTTAAGTGTAGTAACTTTTTGAATTAGATTTTGTATTTGAAAATTATTACCACTAATTATTTCAGCCTTAAGAATATTTATATGTGATAGTTGCAGATTTTGAAGTTGAGGAATTTTTCAAAAATTATTTAATTAGTGTATTAATTTTTTTTAGAATAAAGTATGAATGTCTAGTTTAAGTTTAATAGAGCAAGAAAATAAATATTTTTATTTTTATGATTGAAAAAATATTAGTTGAAGTAATAAATTTATTTGTTAGACTAAAAATTGAAGGTAAAGTTTAAGTGTAATAATTTTTGGAATTAGAATTGTTATTTTAAAATTATTATCAGTAATTATTTGTAAGCGTCTTTGTTCATGGTTTTTGTGGCTTAGAAATTTGACGTGTGACCCTTCGGGTTATAAGCTTTTGTTGATGCTATTTCTGACTTACAAATATTTAGAGGTGAGTCTTCGAGTTTTGGAAGTTAAGGAAATTTTTTAGAATTATTTAATTCGAGAAATAATTTGTTAGAATTATTTAATTGGAGTAATAATTTTTTCTGACTTATAAATAATTTGAGTAATAATTTTTTAGAATTATTTCTGACTTACAAATAATTTTTTTGTTAAGGAAATTTTAATAGTGCAAGCAAATAGATTTATTAATTTTTATCATTCAGAAAATATTTAATTGAAGTAATAATTGTTTTTTTTAGACAAAAAATTAATACGTGAAGTTTAAGCATATTAATTTTTGTAATTAGGTTTTTTACTTGGAAGTTATTTTTTAATAATGTTTAATTATTTACAAGCATTTGTTCATGGGTGGACAGGTGTTACAAATAATTACATGATTTCCTTCTAGTTTTTTGAAGTTAGAATGAAATTTTAATATGTAGTTTAAGTTTAAGTTTAACTTTAATTTTAAGTTTAAGTTTAATTTTAAGTTAATACATGAAGCAAGCAAATACACTTATTTATTTTAAAACTACTGTTGTTATGATTAATTATTTTTAATTTTGTTCATGTAGGTATATCATGAATTCAATTATTACAGTATTGTATTTCAACGAAAGAGTATATGAAGACAATGATGGTGTAATATTTGAAGGCAGTAAAAAGGCGATTCAGATTAAACGCAGAATTAGTTTCAATGCTTTGAAAAAAAAATTGGAGATAAGGTAAAGTTAGAAAATAATGAAATTATTTCTACTATAAGTTGTAGATTTTTAGTTTCAGGAAAATATATTGCGTTGCAAATTTGTGATGACGAAGATGTTGAAACTATGATCGAAAGTTTTCAACAACAACAACAAATGTCAGTTCTAGAATTGTATGTAAAAAAGGATATTGTTGGTGGTTCTATGTTTCATGCTGCAAATTTTGTTACGTCATGTGGACATAATGTATCTCATCATGAGTTGGAACTGCCAAGAAATATAAGTAATTTACATGATGATGAAGATGATGATGATGATGATGATTATCTTGCGTCTAACTCATACGTTGAAGAGTCTTTCGATGAAGGTGATAGTGTTGATGGAATATCTGATATAGATGATGAAGTCACCGACATCGTTGAACCAGTTTCAATTGTTCACCCAACTGAAGGTAAATTTTATGAAATACAAAATTAGTTGAATACATCTATCTTTTTATGAGAATTGTATTTAATGCTAACTAAATACGAGTAGTTTGTTGACGTGATTTTTTTTTTAAATTATTAGGTGTACCAGGAATTCAAAATTCATTTTGGAATGATGCTTTGCATTATAATAATATCAATTGGAGTCATCCGGACGAGGAGGACATTTGTGGTTTGGACATGCCAACGACTTTTAATGTTGGACAAGAATTATATGTTGGCATGGATTTTGACAGTAAAGATGCGGTCAAAAATGCACTGAAACAATATGTGATGAAGGTGCATCAAAGTTTTAAGGTTGTTGAAACGAAATCACACAAATATATCGTTTGTTGCCCCAACAACAGCGCAGAGTCTCCTTGCCCTTTTTATATGAGGGCAATTTTATCTAAAAAAACTTATGCATGGAAAGTGACACAATGGGGTGGACCGCACACATGTCTAAATATGACTATGACACAAGACCATGAGAAGCTTGATTCAAATTTAATTGCGACTTGCGTAGTAGGTACGTTTTTTATGTTCATATTATCCTACTTTTGTGTTATTTGTTATTTTAATTTGTTATTTTATTTTATTAATTGAATTACAGGTATGATTAGAGAAGATCCATCAATAAAAATTTCTTTGATTCAAGAAAGGATAAATAGTAAATTTTCCTATAAGGTTTCATACAGAAAAGCATGGATGGCGAAACAAAAGGCGATTGCAATGGAATATGGTGATTGGAAAGAGTCGTATGCGAAACTCTCGTCATGGCTAACACACATGCAAAATCATTCTCCTGGCTCTTATTTTCAAATACTACATGACGATTTTATTGTTGGTAATAGCGTGAGTCACGAACATCGTATGTTTCATAGAGTATTTTGGACATTTGGTCAATGCAAATAGGCTTTTAAGTACTGTAAGCCAATCGTACAAGTTGATGGCACACATTTATACGGCAAATACCGTGGGACCCAGTTAATGGCCACATCGCAAGATGGAAATGGTGGTGTTCTTCCTCTAGCATTCGCCGTGGTCGAAGGCGAGACGTTAACAGCATGGTCATGATTTTTGCCCCACTTGCGTGAACACGTCACATATAAGAATGGAATTTGTCTAATATCTGATCGTCACGCGAGTATAAAATCTGTTGTCGCTAACGAAGCACTTGGTTGGCAACCTCCCCACAGTTATCATGTGTACTGCGTCCGACACATAGCGAGCAATTTCAATCGCAAATTCAACAACGCGAAACAAAAAGAGATTTCAAGAAATTGGGTAAGGTTTATTTTATACATTAAGTTAATTTGACTTTCATATCTACGTACAACTTTTGATGGTAACAAATTTGATGCAGCGTACACTCCTTGCAAGCATGTGTTTGATCAAAACTTAGAAAAATTTCGTCAATTGAGTCCAGCCATAGCAAGATGGATTGATCGCATTTCAAAGGAAAAATGGAGCATGGCTTACGATACATCTGGACGAAGATATGGTCACATGACAACCAACCTATCAGAATGTGTGAATAAGGTGTTGAAAGATTGTCGCAGCATTCCAATAACAGCGTTGGTCAAGTCAACATATAGTAGGTGCCGAAAGTACTTTGTTGATTGTGGTCGCCTAGCCCAAAGACAATTAAGAGAAGGCCAAGTATATTGTTCTAAGCTTGTTACAGAACTTAGGAAAAATCAAGAACAAGCTTGTTCGCACATCATTCGCGTGTATGATATCCACTCGACAAGGTTTGAATTAGAGGAGACCTTCAATCCTATAACGCAACGTGACGGACAAAAGTGGGCAGTTAACTTGAATGGTCATTATTGTCAATGCGAAAGGTATTCTGCGCTTCACTATCCATGTTCACACATTATTGCAGCTTGTGGTTACGTGAGCATGAACTACTACCAATATATAAATGTTGTTTACACGAATGAGCACATCTTAAAAGCACACTCCGCACAGTGGTGGCCTCTTGGGAATGAAGCGACAATTCCTCCTTCTGATGAGGCATGGGCACTAATCCCTGACCCAACTAAAGTTCGTGCGAAAGGTCGGCCAAAATCAACAAGGATAAGGAATGAGATGGATTGGGTCGAACCATCTGACCAATGACAAAGATGTAGTAGATGTGGAGCAGAAGGGCACAATAGGCGCCGATGTCCAATGCAATCTGACTGTGGGAGTAATTCATTTAATTGATTTATGTATGTTAGATGAGTGACTTGTATTGCTTTAGGTTTTGTTCAATGTATTTACTTTGTGGTCTTCAATGAAATCGTCAGTTACTTGTTTTTGAATGTGTACTTCTAATGAAATAAAATTACATTTAGAAGTTGAAATAAATGAAGTGGATCAATCGAGGTTTAGTGACATTGGTGTTGATCGTTAGTTACAAACGTTAGTTATTTTCTTTTCTCTACCTTAGTTTTTTTTAAACTATCTACAATGACAAACTATGGACTTAGTCATTATGGTTTAGTGTCTAAGTATTATGGTTTAGTGTTTAGGGTCTAAGCCTTAGGTTTTAGGGTTGAGAATTTAGGATTTAAGGGTTTAGGGCTAAGGGGTTAGGTTTTAGTGTTTAAAATTTAGGGTTTATAATTTAGTGTTTAGGGTTTAGGGTTTATAATTTAGTGTTTAGTGTTTGGGGTTTATAATTTAGGATTTAGGGTTTAGGGTTTAGTTTTTATATTTTAGGGGTAAGGGTTTAAAAGGTAGTGTTAAGGGTTTAGGGTTTAGTTTTTATATTTTAGGGTTAAGGGTTTAAAAGGTAGGGTTAGGGGTTTATGGTTAAATTTTAGGGTTAAGGGATTAGGGTTTAAGATGTAGGGTTTATTATCTAACCCTTGTGGTTTAGAGTTTAGGGTTTAGGGTTTAGGGTTTAGGATTTGGTGTCAAAGCCATAGGGTTTAGGGGTGAGTGTTTAGAACTTAGGGTTTAGGGTTAGAACTTAGTGTTAGGGTTTAAACTTAGGGTTTAGTTTTTAGAACTTTGGGTTTAGGGTTTAAGGTTAAGGGTTTAGTGTGAAGTTTTAGTGTTTTGGGTGTACGGTCTAATCCGTAGGTTTTAGGATTTAGGGTGTAGGGGTTATGGTTTTTAATTTAGAGTTAAGGGTTTAGGGTCAAAGTCGTAGGGTTTACTGTCAAGTCTTAGCGTTTAGGGTTTAGGGTTTACAGTTTAGGGTTGAAATAAAATTACTCCAGACTCATATGCATCTAATGAAATAAAATTACTTTTCGAAGTTGAAATAAATGGAGTGGATCAATCCAGGTTGAGTGACATTAGTTATTTTCTTTTGTCTACCTTAGTGCACATATGACATTGATGTTCATCGTTACTTAGAAACATTAGTTTTTTCCTTTTCTCTACCTTAGTTATTTTTTAACTTCATTGATTATTATAGTTTGATACGCGACATAAACTCTATCCATAAGTAAGCCTTAATAAACTGAATACCATACATTACGTGTGAAATTCAAATGAGAAATATACAACAACATATTTAAACGGAGACAAGCAAATCATTCATTTTGGTGTCCGTGATGCCGTGAGGATGTGTCACATGGCTGATCCCATCTTCGTGCTTGGCGATCAAGATTTCTTCTGCCCCGATGCCTTCCCGCTTCTTCTTCGTCAGCCTCCGCAGAAAATGTGTGATGCAAATCAACACCGAATAAGTCACCCGTATTAGGTATTTGTCCCGGTACATTCCATTGTGTTCCTAATGGGGCATTAGGTGTTGGAATTGGGCCATGATATTGCTGTGAAGGGGTCATAGTGGGCCATGAAAAATGAGCTTGTGTTTCCGCAACACCACCAAACGAATGCTGACCTACAGAAGTATCAGTGTGATAACCCTGAAAAGGATACTGATACATCTGTGTCGGATACTGAGCAAATGTTTGTGGCGTGTAATACATTCCATGGCCACGCTCTGCCATTTGTTGGGAATATTCTTCCGCTTCAACAGCCTCCCTTCGTCTGTCTATGCCCTGAGTTTCAACACTTGACTGAAGCATGTGACACTGTTGTGCGGGAAATTGACGCTCTGATGCAGGACCATGTGACACTGGCTCAGTGACTCTCTTTTGCTCTTCGGATAAAATTGTAATTTTTTCCACATAAGGCACGAGATCATCAACTGTCCATGTATTCCTCCCTTGAGGAGACACCATGTATTATAATGTCTCTGCAACTTCAGCCTGCAATTATTAGGGTCAGAAAATTAATGGCCATCATTAAAAAAATGTTCAAGTTAAATATTCAAAAAAATTAAAAAATACCAATGTAGCTGTGTTTGCATTTTGTGGGTCAACAAACATCTTTGTCTTTCGCCTATACCAGACCATGTAGTCCGAGTTAAAGCTCAATAGGCCTTCTTGTCGGGGATAAGCGTCAACCCTAAATGCATGGCGATTATTCCACTGATGAATCATTGGGGCGAACAATTGCCCCCAATTTTCGTCATGTTTCCCTTTTAATGTTATGCCATGAATGTTTAAGGGTTGCGAAGGAGACTCTGGAATTGGTTGCTGCATCCCAAATTGTCTCAACAAGACACCTTAGCGAAACTTTGTTACTGCTTTTGTCAATGAACAAGACACCTCCAATGAATCTCAATATCCATGCACGGGCAAACCTTCGTACTTGTTCTTCGTCGTCGTCATTATTTATTTGTGCAAAATGGTGAGCCAGCCAACTTAATTTAACCACACTACCTTTAATTTAACCTTCTTGTGGTCTGACTCCCAATAATTCCTCACATAAATCAGTCCAATCAAGATTTGTTGGACCGATTAATGGTAAACCATCCACACTTATACCTAACAATACAGAGACGTCTTGGAGAGTAATAGTACACTCTCCGCATCTCATGTGAAACGTATGTGTTTCCGGCCTCCATCTTTCTATTAGAGCACTAATTAATGAGACATTTATTTTTAAGTATCCTATCTTCATAATCCAGTAAAAATCAGATTGTCGAAGAAAAGAAAAAATTTGCTCTGGAATTTCTTCTTCCCCTTGATACGTGGGGACAACTCGTTTGATATGTAATTTCCGATCTTCTTTCCCATTTCAAACATGTTCTGAAACATGCTTAGGTTGCATCCATAATACATCAGCATCGATAGGGCCAGACTTAATGTTAATATGTGATGAACATGACGATGAAGATGTCATTGCTACTGTAAAATAAAATATAATACAATAAATTCACAAATCAATTTATACATTATTTGTAGATAATATAAATTAAACTACGCACATTTATAAAAACGTTATTAAATATATAACAATAAATTTGTAATAAATAAAACTGGGCAATTTTGAATATATTCTATAGATAAATTAAAATACATGTGAAAAAAAATTTAAATAAATAATTTTTTTTCTACAATTAACAAAAAATAATTAAATAAAATATGGATTAACAAATTATTTATAATATAAAAAAATATTGAAATGCAAAAAATTATTTAAACAATATATATACAAAAATAATAATAATGTACAATGTATCATATATTTAATAACGTAAATTTCCTAAAACAAATAATATTAACCTACAAACTAAAACTAACACTATCTTATCTCATATATATATAACTAAAAACTAAAAATAATTAACTCAAACAATATTAATTTATCAATTCATTTATTTAAAACTATACTATCTATATATAACATACAAAAATATAACACTAATAAGGTAAATTTACGCGTGTCTAATATTACAATTATTTATTTATGTGTGAAATGCTTAATATTACAAAAACTAAAAATTTACGTCTACCTAAAATTTACAAATATATACCTAAAGCTAATATTAATTTATGTCTAATATTTCTACAGCTACCTAATATTACCTGTGCCTAATATTTCTAAAGCTAATATTACGTGTGTCTAATATTTTTAAACCTAATAATACCTTTGGTTGTGGCTGACTAAAGTATCACATATATAATATCTAAAAATATATACTACAAAATAAATAATATTTTCATACTAACTAACCTAACCTTACAATACCTATTAATCCTAATTAACCTAAACTTACAATACCTATTAATACTAGCTGACCTATTATTTTTATAATATTAACAACAGAATATATAAATCATAATATATAAATTTTATTTAAGAAAATCACTTACCAGGAATTATGGAATTATGGAAGAGAAAAACACAGCAAAGGAACCACAGCATTAGCACGCATACACTCAGTGAAACTCAACAAAGGAGAAAAGCTCGGCTTGGAGAAGAGAAGTGTACATAAAAGTTTATGTTGGAGGTTTTTTATAGAAGAAAACGTATACAAGCAAAGGTCAAAAGCTACTCTCCTCTTCAGTCCAATCCTACTCTGCATGTTGCATCCCTAAACACTGCAAAGCTGAAGCCCTAACACTGCAACCCTGTGACCCTGGGCTAAGAATCTTCACGTGAGCTACAGCCTATCTCGCCAATGGAGAAGGCGAGAGCTTCCTACGTGGCTATCTCGCCAATGCAGAAGGCGAGACCTTCTCGTGTCTCCTGTCTCGCCAATGGAGAAGGCGAGAGCTTCTCCTACGTGGCCCTGTGTCGCCAGTGCAGAAGGCGAGACCTTCTTGTCGCCTGTCTCGCCAATGGAGAAGGCGAGACCTTCTCCTACGTGGCCCGTGTCGCCAATGACAATGACGGTACGTCCTGTAACGCCAATGCCAGTGGCGGGTTAAGCTTTCTCGCCAGTGGCTATGGCGGATTCCATGCAAAAACAAACCCTCTCCGTGAATAGTTTTGAAACAGACCCTAATCCGTAAATAGTTTCTAAATGTGAACCCTTTGCGTAAATTTACGTATCTATTGTCATTCCTAAAGATTAGTCTTCAATCACAAAACTAGTGAATACTACTTCCTATCAATAATAAGATTTTTCTTAAAAAAGACTTACCTTAGGAATAGGACTTGAAAACTATTCAGACTGACTAAAGCCAAGTTATTCCTTGAGACAAGTTATTGAACAAATCAACAATGTATAAAAGAAAACTGGTGACATATTAAATATATAGGTAAAATTACAACAGCAAAATCAATTTGCCTGTGGTTCAAAGCTCCCTTTTGCTAAATAAATAAACAAGTCTGAGTATTCAGTGTAGCTCTTGTATTATGCACTAATGTACTTGTCCAAGTGGTTACTAGCCTTTGTCTTCTTTATTGGTTTAGTGGAATGTTCATTGTCTTCTTTATTGGTTTAGTGGAATGTTCATAATTAGTGTTCTCAAGTTGCTAGGTTTGGATTGGACTAGGTGATAAACCAGTTTCTATCAAATAAAATAAGATAAAATAAAAGTTGATAGACAGCAGTTCATAATTTTGAATAACCGTCTATTTATGTTTTTCATATAGCCAACTTAGTTTATTTTAATGGAAGTTGATAATGTACATTTATTTGTTTTTTATTAAAGAATTATGTTAGAAAATTATATCTTAATTTTTTAAAATAAATTTAATTTGTTAATTTTTTTTAAAAGTAGAATATATTAGAAACTATTAATACTAGCTACTGCATTTATTTTTAAAAAATATATCTAAAACTATAGTGAATTAATAGATTTCCTCTAGGGAAAAGTGAAGGCATATCAACAAACCTCCTCTTCTAAAAAAAACCTCCTTTCTCTAATGCATGGTAATAAGTTAATTAGAAAAATACATACTTTTTATATTATTATTCAATAATAAATGTTATATGTACTTAATTTATTTATTTTTGCATCGATTATTTTTAAAATTATATCTAAAACAATTTTTAATAAGTTGAGTATAAAAATTATCATAATAATGAGAATAAATTATACAAATTACCTCTAAATTTCATGAAATTATACAAACTCTTTTTTCTTCACTCCTATACTAATCTTTTTTTTAATTATTTGAAAAATATACATTGATACCTTTTATACACCACACTAATCCTTTTAATAACTCTTTTTAAGGATTCCCTTTAAGGCTTTAATAACTATGGTTCTCTATATTCCGTAAAAAAAAAAAACTATGTTTCTCTACGAGAGAAGTTATTGTAAATGTTAAAAAAAGTAGAAAAATATAGTTAGTATAATTTACTCTAATAATTAATAATATATAAATATTAAACTGGTTTCACTAACTACTAATTTTGGTTGTAACGTCTTTAATGACGTTATTCTGAAGTCACGATTTGATTCTGGAGTCTGGATACTTGCAAAGTGCAGCTCTTTGTTGGATTTTCTGGTGAAAGATGGTCTTTTGTCCACAATTTTTTGCATCATCTTCAACTTCGAAGTTGCCATCAATACTCATCACGTGATATAAAAAATCATGATTGAGTTCAAAACAAAATCAGATTCCAACCTTATCACAATCGAATATGTAGGTAAAATGGCAGTAGTCAACATCACATCCTGTTTACTGCAATAGTTTTCTAAATTCTAACGCTAGCTATCACGCGGTTCAAAGTGTGAATTTTCCTTTTCAAGGGCAAGGTTTGTTCTTAAGTCATAACAAATCAAACAATATAAGAATTTTATAATATAAAATATGTATAATTTTGTATAGAGATAACATTTTTTAGACATTTTTTTTAGTTTTTTAAACAATCACTGTGTTCTTTTTTTTTTTTTTAACTACCATGAATACTGGGATCAAGATTCTCTGCGGTTAAAATTTTAAGTAAGCATTTGATAAATAAAAAACTGCCCAAATATCAAAGCTTAAAAATGTTTACTTTTCATTAAAATAAATCATATTTTATTTTTCCAAGATTACGCACCGTTGGATTATAACAGCATGAGTTGCAGTTATAATATTGTGTATTGATAAGAAAATAATTTTAGTTTGACCAGCACTCCACAAGAAAAACATGTTTACTTTTATATAATAAAAATTACAATAAATACATATTTTTAAGATATAAATGACACTATATTAAAATTCATAACACACAAATATTTTTAAATATATAAATTACTAATATTTTAACTTGTACGTTATATTATATATGTTTTTTTATACATTGAAATTCATAATAAATATCTTACATATATTAATAATAATAAATTACAATTATAAAAATTAATATAATTTTTTTAAAATTACAGAGACTAAGCAAAAAGTTGTTGTAACTAACGATAAAGAGTGATTAAACCTAAATGTGTTAACTTTTCCATGGCATGCATAGCCGTCCAAATGAAAAGAATATTCTAAGGCTGATTTGTCTCTTGCTTTTATTCAATACTGTTTGGCTTTTTAATTCATTCCAATTCGCGATCGTGAAATGTGATCCAATTATTTGAATATCATTCTTGTAGAATTTATTAAAAATGATTACTTTTATATTTTTATAACATAAAAAATGGGAAGAAATATGAGATGATCTTCATTGAAATAATCAACCCGTAAGTTTGATGACTAAAATTTATCATAATAAAGACATATTGAAGGGACACAATGTAACGCAATTTACAACCACAACCACGCTGTCAACGACGATGTGCTCACATCATAACAAAGTAAACAAGAAAAGCCGGAACCCTAATATTGACATGTACGATTTGTCTGCTTTCGTATGAGTATAAATAATTTATTTAACCAAAGAATCTATTTAATTTTTATCGGATACAAAATTTATTTGGCTAAGAATCAACACTAACTACGCACTGCTTAAGTGTACACATACATATAATAATTTATGGTTTTACTTAATCACGAACTTTATGATTTTTTTTCCTATATTATTAATTGTTATGCACTTATGCTTGATTATTAATTATGACATTGTAACCATAGAAAAATATCATATGGAAGGTGTTGGATTTTAAAAACTTAAAAAAATAACATGTACAAAGAAGTTTGGATCCGAAAAAGTATGTCATGATCCTTCTCCGCGCACAAGACAATAAAGAGAAATTTATAATAAAAGTAATCTATATTATTAATAAAATGTAACTACTGTCATTACTTTGTTCAATTGTTCTTTTTTCCTTTTTTATTTTTTTTAAAATAAAGATAGAGCACGAAATATCTCTCTTTCAACTAGTAAATATAATTGTTGTAAACTTATTATACTAACCAAAGAAAATATTTATTAAGATTTTCTTGTAGTGAAATGGAAAAAATATTGATAATATTTTTTATCAACTTTTTGTGGATTATTTAGTGCTTTAAATTTAGTAATCTTGTAGGCAACTGTAAAAATTAAGTTTTACATATATTAATATACTGTCACTAAGAAGAGTAATTAGCTAAAGAAATAATCGATGGATAAAATAGATGAAAGAAGCATTGGTTACATTAAATTTAGAGTGTTAAATGAATGCTTAAAGGAATTAGAAAAGGCAACAAAGAAGACCACTATGCTTTTATCATAATCTTTATAAGCGCATAAACACTGGCGCAAATGATTTATCATCCTAATTAAACAAACAACTTTTCACACATGACCATGCTACCTCATTCATTAACTATGATTGCAACACTAATAATCATTTTTCTTGCACAAACACTTGTGGGGGTGAGTTCACTTCCTGAAGCTGATAAAATAACCAATTTGCCGGGGCAGCCACGGGTCGAATTTCAGCAATATTCTGGTTATGTCACCGTGGATGATCAAAATCAAAGAGCTTTGTTTTACTACTTTGTTGAGGCTGAAGAAAACCCTTCTTCCAAGCCATTAGTCCTATGGTTGAATGGAGGTATATATGCCTTGTTATGTATCAATACCATTTACATCATTTTTGTTCAGTTATTTATTTGTTTTGGAATCTGGCTTAAACCTTTTAAGACTGATCAAATCAATTAAGATGCTTTCTTGGTTTTGATTTTTTGAAGGGCCCGGTTGTTCATCGATTGGAGTTGGAGCTTTTGCTGAGCATGGTCCTTTCAGACCAAGTGACAACAATGTTCTTGAGATAAATGATAAAAGTTGGAACAAAGGTGAACCTTAAATCCAATGGTTTGTTTTTATTGAGGGTCAAAATATCAAATATGCTCTTTTAAAAAAAGCAAAACTGCTTGTTTATTTCATCCTTATCACAGTGGCAAATGTGCTATACTTGGAGTCACCAGCGGGTGTTGGATTCTCTTACTCTAGCAATGAATCTTTTTATGCCTTAGTGACAGATGAAATCACAGGTTCTTTTCCCCTTCATTTTGTCCACAATGGCATTTAAAAACTAACACAAGAATCAAAATTTAATAAGTTCTTAAGATTTTATCCACTACTTGTCTTTATGACATTTCTCAAGAACCTGACAATGGTTTTGTTCTTGTACAGCTAGGGATAATCTTGTTTTCCTACAGCGTTGGTTCACTAAATTCCCTGAGTACTCAAATAACGACTTCTTCATTTCAGGGGAGAGCTATGGAGGTTAGAATCAAATATAAATTAATAATATATTCACTTTGAAACTGTAGTAAAATAATGCACACTTCACACTTGTTTGTAGGTCACTATGTTCCACAACTTGCACAACTTATTGTTCAAACCAAGACCAACTTCAATCTCAAGGGAATAGCAGTGAGTAGTACAGAAGGGAAAATCTGAATAATTCTAATATTAAAGACCATTTGATTTGTTTGAAAAGTATAACTGGTTCATATTTATATATATGTTGAAATTTGCAGATAGGGAATCCTCTTCTTGAGTTTAATACTGATTTCAACTCAAGATCTGAGTACCTGTGGTCCCACGGACTGATATCAGATTCAACATACGAAGTCTTAACTAGAGTCTGCAACTTTTCCTCAATTAGGAGACAAATGCAAAATGGGAATCTTAGAGGGGTTTGTGGAAAAGCAAATAAGCTATTGGATAGTGAGATTAGCAACTATGTAGATGAATATGATGTCACTCTTGATGTTTGTTTGTCATCAGTAAATCAACAGGCTTATGTGCTGAATCAACTGGTGAGCTTCATCTACTTTCTGCATAGGCATGTAGCATGTTATTTCTTTTTCTTAATTGATTTTGTCCCGGGTTCAGCAAGAGACACAGAAGATAGATGTTTGTATTGGTGATAAAACAACTACATACTTGAACACTAAAGAAGTCCAAGAAGCTCTGCATGCTAATCTTGTTGGAGTCGCCAAATGGTCAACTTGCAGCTCGTAAGTTTTATTGCTTCAAAGATGACACATTCTTGAGTGTTTTAGAGATGCAGATATTATCTTCACAAAAATAAGAAAGGTAGTAAACGTTTGATATTTACCCCTTAACTTATAATAACTATTAGACTCCATAAGTTTTGTTACTTAAAAGACTAAGACATTTCCGTTGTATATCTTTTCTTCAATTTTCCTAAATATTGTAAATAATTTACATATGCATTAAGATACACAAGAAAGTTGATTTTAACAAAAGATATAAAACAAGTATATATGTATTTCCATCTTATTTTAGGGTCCTTTGTCCACCAATCTTCAATCTAATTTCCCTGTTGTTCTTTCTCATTTGTCAAGCACAATTGGTCACCCTTTATTTCTGAGACTTACATCTCGTGCTAATGATATCTTCCTTATGTTACAGAGTTCTGCATTATGATTATCAGAATCTAGAAATACCAACAATTCCTATTCTAGGGTCACTTGTTAACTCTGGCATCAGGGTCCTAGTGTACAGGTAATTGAATTTGTTTAATCACTGACATTTAGCTAACTCCACACATCAGGGAATAGCCTTTTTTAAGCAAGCAAAGCCATTTCTCTATGCAGTGGAGATCAAGATTCAGTGCTTCCATTATTAGGTTCGCGATCTCTAGTTAACGGATTAGCCAAGGAAATTGGACTTGATACAACCGTGGCCTATAGAGCCTGGTTTGAGGGAAAACAGGTTAGTATTAAATTATTAATATTTGGAGTGCAATAGATCTTTGAAAAATTCAATGCCTATATGCACTGCCATTTAACTCAACCTTGATTTGTTATATAAAATTTCAGGTGGCAGGATGGACACAAGTATATGGGAACATCTTATCATATGCCACCATAAGAGGAGCATCTCATGAAGCTCCCTTTTCTCAACCACAGAGATCACTCGGGCTACTTAAAGCCTTTTTGGAAGGAAAGCCACTACCTGGTGTTAAATAAAATACGAATAGATTTAATTAACGCTAGGCGTTCTTATTTGCTGCAATAAATAGAAATGCTTCCAAAATCCACACAGAAGCTTATTATTGCTATAGGATTAGGATTATCTTATGATTGTTATGTTCGTGCTCTACATTTCTATGCTTTGCTTTCTTTCCGAACAATGTGCTAAAGGTGCACAGGATGAAGGGAAGTACAAGGATTAAAAATTACAATCAGCCAAAAATAAACTAAATCCAGATAATTGTATCGTGTTTGTTGAAAGTAGACTATTAGAACAAATTGAATAGGGTTTTATGACTATTTACGGTTAATGTGAAAGCTTTTACACTAACAATCGATAAGGCACTAATTAAAAAGTCAACAAATTTATCAATTTGTAGCTAGCAAAGTCTTAGAAAGTAAGTTATGAGTTTAATTAAACCATATAAAACTAACTTGTGAGGTGAGGGTTACTCCCACTTATATATATTATTATGGTCCTATCATTAATCGATGTGAGATTTCCAACACATCATTCACGTCGAGGATTGAACATCCCGAGTGTGAAGTTTTCAAGGCTGGACATTTGTGGCTAGAGATAGTGTTAAGATACAATATATAAGTTGAGGACAACTCTTATTCTATGAGTTAATTTTTGTGATTGAGTTAGGAATAAACATGCATTCTAAGATAAGAGTTTATCCTAAATCTATTAAAACGGGTCACCCACCATATTATCCATGCAGTAAGCCTAATAATGTTGGACGTGTAGGATGCATTAAGAAAAATTCAAGTCTCACATCAACTATAGATAAAACCAAGATAAAATATGAGAGACAATTTTGATCCTATGAGTTAGTGTGACACCCTTTATCCCGACATACATATAAATAAGAAAAACATATAAAGATGTGTAATTAACTAAAATGATTTTATTCAATTAACATAAAGGAGCTCATGTGATTAAAAGGGTCACATTCACTTTAATATTACCAAATAAAACTTATTAAAAAAATATCCGGCTCAGAACAAGGCCATCAAAGTTTACAAAAGAAATTTTGTTAAATCAATGAGGTAAAATAAAATAAAATAATATCATGCAATTAAAATAAAAACTCATTCCCAATGTCACATTCTATCAGAGCATTGTGTCCCAACGTCTCCTAGCACAATGTTCTTTAAAGTTATCCACCTAGTCATCTGTTCCCACGAACACAAATTTCGAGATCATCACAGGATCCAAACACAAATAACACATAGGAGGTGAAGTATCACATTTCTAAAAAAAATACAAATAAACAAAGATGTAATCAAAATAAATTATGGAAGTATTTATAACATAGTTCAACTTAATGTAATCCACGTCACTTCACCACTTTATTATTTAAAATTCATTTTTCAATCATCAATCATATTACACATGAATCACACACTCGGATCAAGACGTAATAACACTCATCAATTTCATAATAAACACAAGTGTTATGCAACAATTATACTAAGACTCAAGCCTATATTTAATGTGATACCATGTCACTGAAAAACAACATTGAGGCGCTTAGGAATACATAACAAGACACACCACACAATGGGTATGTCAGGTCACTCTTACTAAGTAAAATCATAAGGTGACCAGTGAGGATCACTCTTTTTGCGAAAATGCTCTAATCATATGGGATCAACATAGGATTAAAGGAACACTAAAATCGAGTGTCTTTACCCCCAAGGCCTAGACTCCAAAAAATACGTTAGGGCCTTACCTTCCTAATTCAGATCCAACCCCTAAAACAATTTTTACACGCAAACACTGCTTATGAATTATATAATAATCACGACCTCACACTCGTATTTTAAACACATTTAACACATTACGCTACAATTTAACACTTTAGGTTCCTAATTTGGAATCCTACACTTTCCCTTTAACACTGTGCATAAACATTTTTCTCAAGGTAAACATTAGTCGGGTTATTGTATAATTCACAGCTCACAACACAAGTATTGTCATATCAAGTGTGTTAACCACACACTTATTCATAACCAAATCTCATGTCCATAATTTAACATCTCATAATGTCACAATCCACCATCACATGTTTATGTGTATCTCACAAATTTAACACATGTTCAACTTTGCACTTATACTCAATCTCAATAATAATATTATGATCTCAATGTAACATGTTATTTCACAATTCATCACATATTCAATTTATCACTTACACATAATTTTAATCACAATTTCATGATTCCAATATAACAATCTCGTAATTATAATCATACATGAAGAATTACAATACAATAAACATCCCAAAATAAATCTCAATTTGATCCCTTAAGGATCCATACATGTTCATTCTAACCCCAATTGCGATAAACTTTCCCCTTACCTCTAAGCGGACTCACGTGTGTAGTCCGACAATGATAGCGGCGTCTCTAGTAGTTCCCTAAGATTTCTCAAGTTTTTTCTCTGTTTGCTCTGTTAGGGTTTTCAAGCGTTAGGGGAAAAGATTGTAGCTTTCATTTTACTGTCAACATGAGAGACTAATTTCTCTCTGCAAAACCATTACTTCGCAAATCACAACGATGGGAATGTGCAGAAATGGGTTCCAAAGGGGGTGTTCAAATTTCACGACGATCCAACGGTTTAAGAGTCCGAGATCATAGTTTTCCTGGGACATGTGTTTGGGTGTCTATCGGACATTTCTTCTATCATGATGGTGGATGTGTGCAAAAATAAGTTCTGAACCACAAGTTCAAATTTTCACGATGATCCAACGATTAATGAGTTCAGGATCGTTGTTTTACTGAGATAGATTTGAATGTATGCGAGTAAAAGGGAGGGTTTTGGGAAAGAAACAAGAGAGGAAGAGAGAACCCAGATGTAAATAGTGACATATTACGTCTCTATTTATAGCTGGGGTACTCTTGAATTTTTATTTACTCTATTTTTTATTTCTTTTATAAATAAAATATCCTTTTTATTTTCCTTCAAACCATTATTTTAATTAATACAATTATTTCTCCTTATTTATTTAATTATAAAAATTTTATCATTTTTTTAAAACTCTATTTATTTTTAAATAAAAAATATTTTAAATTTATTTATAAAAAATGAGGTGTTAAAATTAGTTTTTGATGTTGAGTTAGACTGAAACTCATATTCTAAGACAATGCATGTGAGAAAGAAATAATACTCCACCATTGTTTCCTTAACATAGTAAGTTAAAGAAATAGATATTCCTAAATCTCATCCCACCCTTATTCTTCCTTATACAAAATTTATCCCAATTAAGCCATCTCAAACCCTTTGTGTCTTTTCTCTTTAATCATGACCTATTTGTAGGTAAATAATTGTATAAAATTATTTTTATATTATATGCGTATAATCTATTTTTTCAATTGAAAATTAGACCCAATTAAATATATAAAAAAAAAGATAGTGTCATGTAAGTGCTTTTAAATGAAGTGTCTATCCATAAAAAATATAGAATATAACAATATTATAATAAACATTTCTAAAATAAATTATGTAGAAGTATTTATCGTTGGGTAAAAAAAATAGAAGTATTGTATAGTGGAAAGGAAATATTAGTTCAAATGAATTTAAGATAATAGTTTGATCCAGTATAATTCAAAAGTAAAAAATATAGTATTTTGGTTAAATACAATTCGTGTTTTTTTATCTTTTATTAGAAATTTTATCTTTATTTTGATATGACAATGTCTTTGGATGGTCTTTTCATTATTTTTTTGCCTTATCTTTTCCTTGACAGCAAAAGCTTCTTGTACTGCACTCATGACTCATTAAGCTAATACTGCATCTTTTTGACACTAATGAATTCACATAATTACATCACCCTTAAGATATAGTCCACTAAATATAAATAATTAACATAATTGTCATAAAATATAAACTCACATTATGAAAACATAAATTTCCAACAAGAAAAACATAATCAAAATTCAAATTAAATTGGATTTCTATATAATAAAAGTCATGTACAACCTTAAAAAGCTTCGTATCAATAAGGTCCAATATAATAAGAAGATGATTGAATTCCTTAAACATGTAGATACGAATTTAATTTTCTGACCGTACACATGAAAAAGACTTTGTTAGGAGAAATAAAATTTATTTTTTTTAATCTTTATGTCTCAAAAGTTAGTTTCATGACTTTTGATTATAAGAATATCTTACTTTCAACAAAAACTTAAAAAAACTCAAATATGTTACACCGTAATTTATTTAAAAAATTGATATTTATAAAGTCTTCAAATATTTCAAACATGAGGGTTCCGTGTTCTCGTTTTGATTAACAAGGGTGTTTCCCTAAATTTGTTCAATACTCCCTCTCATCTTTAATATAATAATTAATACTACTAATGTATTATTATTATTATCACATACGCTTCACCGGAAATGATATTATGATCGATTTTACTTAACCAATAACTTTATCATTTTTCCTATAACATTTCATTTTAAAAAAAGCTTGATTATTATGACATTGCAAGCTTATAAAGTGAGAGGTGTTGGATTTAGAAATAAAATTTTAAACTATAGCAAGCTTATAATATCTCTAGATCAATATATATATATATATATATATATATATATATATATATATATATATATATATATATATATATATATATATTATGATTTTTTTATATATTTATCAATTATTTTGTTGAATAATTTTTATAAATATGTATTGGTAAATATATACATAAATATTTAAAATATAGATAAAATAATTATATATGTATGTCAGTACGTGCAGTGTGAACAGCTTTTTTAACAAATTTGGTCACATTTTTTACATCTAGATTTAGAAGAATATTATGTAATTCAAATTCAAAATTCGTATAGTGATAAAAATTAGTGATTTATTTATTTTTATTAAAATTATTGGTCTATTATCATTTTATAATAAATATTAATATAACTTGATTAATATATATGATTATTTTTTTAAAACCATGTGTAGTACTTTTTTAACCGACAATGATATGAGAGAATTGAAATAAATCTTGATGCACTAATAAATTAAGCATTATTTTTTATATGTAATTTAATTTTTTATTTTATTCATTAATACATCATTTCTCGTGAGTTACAGGATTTATAATACTTTCAATAATCTTTTCAAAAAATAATACTATCAATAATAATGTATAAATATCAACATTTAATATGATGGTTATAAATTTGTAGAAAAAGTTCAGAATTCATATATTTTTCGTATAACTCCTGACTAGTATAATTTTTACATATAATATATATTTTTCATATATATAAATTAGTAAAATATAAATTAATCAAACAAATTTTTGTATTAATAATTAAGTTATTTTTTAATCAATTAACAATTGAGTTATTAATAATTAGGAAAATCTTCTTTTTATATAATATATTTAATAATTAATAATTAATTTATTTTTATTAGTATTAATTAATTTATTCATTAACACAAATCTATTATATTAATATTAATTGATTGTATTTAATTTTTAAAGAATGGATAAGGGAATGTCAAGGTCAGTTCACGTCACAAAATTTTCTTTTATATAATATAAATAAATAGAAGATTACTACCTTCGTGCCTAAAGGGACAAACAAAATTAATTAAAACATACTCCTATTAAAAACGGGATATTTTTTTTATAAAAAAAGTTCTTATTACACATTTTTTTTTTGTTGAGAAATTGTTTCATTAAAATAATGAAAAATCTTCATCAGATACTCAACACATTTAAAATGATTGTTAATCTTATTACACATTTAAACCTTACTTTTCTCTCTGTTATTTACTTCAATTAATTGTTTGAGTAATAATCTAAACCTTACCCTTCTATGTAACAAGAAATTTTTAGACTTTTTTTTGTTCTTAAGCATTCAACAAAATATTATAACTATCATTTACTTTATTTGTTCCATTATAATTATCGTATACAGGATAAATAAATCATATAATAATTATTATTTTAACTTCTTAATATAAAATAATTATTATATTTACTCATATCTCTTGTAATATTAATGATAATTAACTAAATATATAAATAAATTAATAATGATATGAGATTAATTTTTTAAAATTATTATTTTCTTTCTTTTATTTGTAATTTTTTATATGTATAAAATAATTTAGGACGAGAGTCCTTGAAAAATTTCTTTTAAAGAATGTACCAATAATGAGAGAGAGAAAAATAATAATTACAAAGAGAGAGGAAAATTAACTGTAGTAAATTTTTTTAAAATTAGTGCTTTGTCTGTATTACTCAAATTAATTATAGAGAGAGGGAAATTAATTGTAGTAAATAAGAGAGAGAAAAGTGATGTTTAAATGTGTTAATTTTTAAAAATTAATAGCTAGTTGGGTCTTTTTCCAAAAAATTTAGTGTGCTCATTCCCAATGCACTTCAACTATATTTATAGTGTGTACATTAATATATATATATATATATATCTGTGTGTGTGTAAATTATAGTGTTAAATGACTGTTTAAGTTTATGTTATACAAAATTTAATAAATTAAAATATTAGTAAAATTAATTGTTAAACTAGATGGAAAGATAAAATCACATAAAATAACTAAATCATGATTTGTTTAAAAATAATAATAAATTTTTTTAATAAATATATTAAGAATAAAAAATAAAAAATATAAAAAGTTAGAAACTTTAAATTAATATTAAAAAAGCATTAGAAATTATTAAAAAACTACTCAAAGAAACTTATTTATCAAAAGTCAAATAAACTTTTAACTAATAAAAAATTATAAAATAATTAAGATATCTTTTCAAACATATCCAATTATGTTTAATTACAGTGAAAAACAATAAGAGATGACAGAAAGAAGAAACTAAAAATAATTACACGAAGTAGTTTAAAAGTAAAAGCTGACGTGATAGTGAGATACACAGCTAAATATAAGACCACTATGCGTTTATCATAATCCTTTGCACACAAACACTAGTGAGGAGGATTTATCATTCTAATTACATCAACAACATCACACTCATGACCATGCTACCTCAGTCATTTACTATGATTGCAACATTAATCATTGTTCTTGCACAAACACTTGTGGGGGTGAGTTCACTTCCAGAAGCTGATAAAATAATCAATTTGCCAGGGCAGCCAAAGGTCAAATTTCAGCAATATTCTGGTTATGTCACCGTGGATGATCAACATCAAAGAGCTTTGTTTTACTACTTTGTTGAAGCCGAAGAAGACCCTTCTTCCAAGCCATTAGTCCTATGGTTGAATGGAGGTATATTATATCTTGTTATGTATCAATATCATATACATCATTTTATTCAGTTATTTATTTGTTTTGGAATCTGGCTTAAACCTTTTAAGACTGATCAAATCAACTAAGATGCTTTCTTGGTTTTTAATTTTTGAAGGGCCCGGTTGTTCTTCGATTGGAACTGGAGCTTTTACTGAGCATGGTCCGTTCAGACCGAGTGACAACAATCTTCTTGAGAAAAATGATTATAGTTGGAACAAAGGTGAACCTTAAATCCAATGGTTTGTTTTTATTGAGGATCAAAATATCAAAGTATGCTCTTTAAAAATAATAAAACTGCTTACTTTTTTCATCCTTATCACAGCGGCAAATATGTTATACTTGGAGTCACCAGCTGGTGTTGGTTTCTCTTACTCACGCAATAAATCTTTCTATGCCTTAGTGACAGATGAAATTACAGGTTCTTCTTCACTTCATTTTGTGCACAATGGCATTTAAGTAATTAAGTTGGCAAATGCTAACCATTGCTCTTAAGGCACATTGGTTAAGGAACTAAACGGAGAAAGGTTTTTATTAGGATGCACAAAATTACGTGTACATGATTTTTTTAAGCTCTCCTATGATTTAAAAAAAAATATTTTTTCTTTAAGTTCTTTAAGCAATACCTTAAGGACATTGGTTAACAACACCTTTTAAGTAGAAAGGGAAGAATCGTAGTTAATAAATGCTTTAAGATTTTAATTTTATCCGCTTCTTGTCTTTATGACATTGCTAAAAAAAATCTAACAATGGTCTTGGTTTTGTACAGCTAGGGATAATCTTCTTTTCCTACAACGATGGTTCACTAAATTCCCTGAGTACTCAAAAAGAGACTTCTTCATTACAGGGGAGAGCTATGGAGGTTAGAATCAGATATAAATGAATTATATATTCACTTTGAAACTGTAGTTAAATAATGCATATTTCACACTTGTTTGTAGGTCACTATGTTCCACAACTTGCACAACTTATTGTTCAAACCAAGACCAACTTCAATCTCAAGGGAATAGCAGTGAGTAGTGGAAAAGGGAAAATCTGAATAATTTTAATATAAAAGACCATTTGATTTGTTTGAAAAATATAACTGGTTCATATTTATATATATGTTGAAATTTGCAGATAGGGAATCCTCTTCTTGAGTTTAATACTGATTTCAACTCAAGATCTGAGTATTTTTGGTCCCACGGACTGATATCAGATCCAACATACGAAGTCTTAACTAGAGACTGCAACTTTTCCTCAATCAGGAGACAATGGCAAAATGGGAATCTTAGAGGGGTTTGTGAAAAAGCAAATAAGCTATTGGATAGTGAGGTTAGCTACTATGTGGATGAATATGATGTCACTCTTGATGTTTGTTTGTCACCAGTAAATCAACAGGCTTATGTGCTGAATCAGCTGGTGAGTTTCATTCATCTACTTTCTGCATAGGCATGTAGCATGTTAATCCTTCTAATTTTTTTCCTCGGAGTTGTTATTCTTTTGATTTCTTTTGCTTAATTGATTTTGTCTCGGGTTCAGCAAGAGACACAGAAGATAGATGTTTGTGTTGGTGATAAAACAACCACATACTTGAACACTAAAGAAGTCCAAGAAGCTCTACATGCTAATCTTGTTGGAGTCGCCAAATGGTCAACTTGCAGCTCGTAAGTTTTATTGCTTCAAAGATGACACATTCTTGAGTGTTTTAGAGATGCAAATATTATGTTCACAAAAATAAGAAAAGCACATAGTATACGTTTGAGATTTACCCCTTAACTTGTAATAACTATTAGACTCCATTAGTTTTGTTACTTAAAAGACTAAGACATTTCCATTGTATATCTTTTCTTCAATTTTCCTAAATATGGTAAATAATTTACATGAGCATTAGGCAATACAAGAAACTTGATTTTAACAAAAGGTATAAAACTAATATGTGTGTGTGTGTGTGTGTGTATTTCCATCTTATTTTAGGGTCCTTTGTCCCCCAATCTTCAATCTAATATCCGTGTTCTGCTTTCTCATTTCTCATGCACAATTGGCCACCTTTTATTTCTGAGACTTACATTACATCTCCTGCTAACAATATCTTCCTTATGTTACAGAGTTCTGCATTATGACTATCAGAATCTAGAAGTGCCAACAATTCCTATTCTAGGGTCACTTGTTAAGTCTAGCATCAGGGTTCTAGTATACAGGTAATTGAATTTGTTTAGTCACTGACATTTAGCTAATTAACTCCATAATCAATGAATAGCATTTTTCTAAGCAAGCAAAGTCATTTCTCTATGCAGCGGAGATCAAGATTCAGTGATTCCATTATTAGGTTCGCGATCTCTAGTTAACGGATTAGCCAAGGAAATTGGACTGAATACAACAGTGGCCTATAGACCATGGTTTGGAGAAAAACAGGTTAACATTATTAATACTTGGTATACAATATATCTTTGAAAAATTCAATGCCTCTATGCACTGCCATTTAACTCAACCTTGGATTTGTTATATAAAAATTTCAGGTGGCAGGATGGACACAAGTATATGGGGACATCTTATCATATGCCACTGTAAGAGGAGCATCTCATGAAGCTCCCTTTTCTCAACCACAGAGATCACTAGTGCTTCTTAAAGCATTTCTGGAAGGAAAGCCACTACCTGGTGTTGTATAAAATATGAACAGATTTAATTAACACCATGCGTTGTTATTTACCGCAATAAGTAGAAATGCTTCCAAGATCCAAACAGAAACTGACTATTGCTATTGGATCATCTTATGATTGTTATGTTCTGCTCTCTACATTTCCATGCTTAATTTGTCTCCGAACAATGTGCTAAATGTGTACAGAATGAAGGAAAGTACAAGGATTAAAAATTTACAGTAACCAAAATATACTAAATCTTACCAATTGTACCGTGTTTGCTGAAAGTAGGCTGTGAAAAAAAAAACAAAAAGTTAAAACAAATTAAACAGGGTTTAATCATCATGCACCATCATCAGTGCAAAAGTTTTTACACTAACAATCAATTGGAAAATAGTATTGGTATGACTTAAGGTAATGATTATAAAATTTAATAAATTTATCATTCAAAGTAATTGTTGAATAATGTGCACGGCAACAGTATTAATGTTAGTCTTGGAAATTATGTTTTTGTATCTAGAGAATTATATGGATCTAGAAAATAAGTAGCTAGGTAATGAGAGTTAATGCATAATGCTCTCTAAGTAGTTTCATTGTTCACTATAAATATGTGAACTCTTACATCATAGAGTCAAGCTAAAGTTAAAATAAAATAAGAGAATTATTCCGTCCCAAATAATCTTTCTCTTATTTTATTTTTTAAGTTTTCACCTTTAGAATACCACCAATAGTGATTTATAGTTGGATAATAGTATAAAATTGTTTTGCATTATATAATTAATCTCATAAATATTTTTTTCTTTTTTTCATTTACAATACTCAAATTAAAACCTTATTTGAAAGTTCAAACCTAATATAACATAAATCAACTTAATGAATATCACAAAAGACTTACTTTAATCATACTTTTTCTATTCGTGAGAATTAAATGTATTATGAGATTTACAATAACTCACATTTTATTTAGCTAACTAAACTAACTCTTTTCAAACAAACAATAAATCTACAATTTCTTCATACATAAATTTTTAAACCAATAGACAATGAAAAATCCACACGCTGGGTGATAGAGTCTTGCAGATTAATTTAACTTTAATTTTCAAAGTATAAAGAATTTTACATTGTAAATTAATTAAAAACCACCTTAGATAATTATGTGAGGTTTTTAAGTAATTATTATAAAATTAAAAAATTTTATTACATGACAATTTATAATTAGACATTATTATAAAATGTTTTACACGCTATGTTTAAATTAAATTCTATTTTTTAATTTAAATTTCACTAATTTTCCTATTTTTTTACTCTTCTAAGTCAAACATAAAAGACAACAGAAGAACCATATGTAACCTAAATAATTATAAAGCAGGGGGGGTTAACAACTAATTCCACCCAGATGTAATCGCCACCATTTGTTTCAGGCGTGGACTGCAAATACAAACGTTACTCATTCCGTTTTAGATTAGATGACATTTTAGAAACAAAAAGTTTATTTCAAATTTACAAAACTAATATTGTATTAAATATTTTTTCCAAGACTATTCTTAATTATTATTTAGTGCGAATAGTATATAAAAATAGTAAATAAATATTAATTAGAAAGATAAATGGTACATTAGAAAATTATCTAATATTTTCTTTGAAAATTAACTAATTAACTGTACTTCTTGATATTTGTATCAAAACCTTAAAGTTCATATGATTTGAAACAAAGGGAGAATATTAATAGGACAATTTATTACTTCTTCCGTTATTAAATATATGAATCTTTTAATTAATTTATATTTTTTAAGAAAGTTGATTAATATAATTAATAACATTAAATTTTTTAATCATTTATATTATTTTGTCAAAATTATCCTTAAATTTATCGGGTCTCATAATTTCTTTATTTCCACGTAATTATTTTCACACCTAAATAACTAATATATGTTAGTGTTCTTATCTAATTCTTACAAGAGAGATAATATATTTATTTTTTAAATATATAAATTTCATTGTAAAGTAATAAAAGGTATTTAGGTAAAAAATTAATTAAAACAAAAAACAACTTGAGTAGAGTAAAAAAAAAAAAAAAAGTGAAAAACAAGGTCTTATAGTAACGAAGTGAGTATGATCCTTTACATTTCTCCTTGATCCCCCAATACAACATCTGAATATGACCATGTTACCTCATTCATTTACTATGATTGCAGCATTAATTATTATTCTTGCGCAAACACTTATGGGGTGAATTCTGTTCCTGAAGCTGATAAAATAAGCAATTTGCTGGTGCAGCCACATGTCAAATTTCAGCAGTATTCTGGTTACATTACAGTGGATAACCAAAATCAGAGAGCTTTGTTTTATTACTTTGTTGAAGCTGAAACAGACCCTACTTCCAAGCCAGTTGTCCTCTGGTTGAATGGAGGTTACATATATATAACTTGTTATATATAATACACATGATTTTGCTCATTTATTTATTTTGGCATAGCCTCATAGGTTTAAACCTCTTAGACTAATCAAAGAAATTAAAGTGCTTTCTTGGATTTGACTACTGAAGGTCCTGGTTGTTCATTTATTGGTGCTGGAGCTTTAGTTGAGCATGGCCCATTTAAACCGGGTGACGACAATGTTCTAGTGAAAAATTATTATAGTTGGAACAAAGGTGAACCAACAACCCAACAACTTTGTAAATCCAATGCTTTGTTTTTAAGGGGTCAAACTATTAAATATGCTCTTTTCTAGCAACCAAAATTCTTTGTAATTTTTCATATTTTTCAGTGGCAAATCTGATATACTTGGAATCACCAGCTGGTGTTGGATTTTCGTACTCTAGCAATACATCTTTCTATACCTTAGTGACAGATGAAATTACAGCTAGGGATAATCTTGTTTTCCTGCATCACTGGTTCACTGAATTCCCTGCGTACTCAAATAACGACTTCTTTATTACAGGGGAAAGCTATGCAGGTAGAAAAAAAATAATTGAAATAAATTAATGATATATGATTTAATCAATCATTTAATCTCTATAGTTATACAAACTCTACCTTTTAGTTCCTATACTTGAAAATCATCCATTTTAATCCCTACACACATCATTTTTAAATTCTTTTAGTCTCTATACATACTAGTTTTAATCTTTTTTAGTCCCTGCCATCTAAACTCACGGAGATAAAAGAGATTGAAAGTAATATGTATAAGGACTAGAAGAGATGTTTTTTGAGTATAAAAGATAAAGTTTGTATGACTATAGGGACTAAATGAATAATTAAACCATAATATATTATTTTGAAATCACAATATGCTAATACAAACCTGTTTTATGCTCCACAACTTGCACAACTTATTGTTCAAACCAAGGCCAACTTCAATCTCAAGGGGATAGCAGTAAGTGCTGGTGGGAATTTTTTAACAATTATAACATAAGAAATCATTTGGATTGTTTGTTAAGTATAATGTGTTCATATACATATTTTGATATTTGCAGATAAGGAATACTCTTATGGAATTTGATACTGATTTGAACTCCAAAACTGAATTCCCATGGTCCCACGGACTGATTTCAGATTCTACTTACGATCTCTTCACCAGAGTCTGTAATTATTCCACAATTAGGAGACAAATGATATATGAGAATCTAAGTGACGTTTGTGCAAATATAACCAAATTAGTGTTTACTGAGCTTAGTGACTATATAGACGAATATGATGTCATTCTTGATGTGTATTTATCATCAGCAAATCAACAGTCTTATGTGCTGAATCAAAAGGTAAGCTTATTTTGAGATTTTTTTTCTTTTCTCACAGTTGTTCTTCTATTCATTTTCTTTTATTTGCCTTGGTCCATGATGTAGCAAGAGACACATAGATCTTTGTGTGAATGATATAGGAGTCACGTACTTAAACAGGAAAGGCGTACAAGAGGCTCTCCATGCTAAGCTTGTTGGAGTCTCCAAATGGTCAACTTGCAGCAGGTAAGTCTTATTTATTGCTTCAAAGATAACACATAAATGAGTGCATTTAGATTTAGAAATGCAGATATATAAAACTTCTACCTTAAATTATTCATTTGGTCCCGTTTTAAGTTATATAGTTTTAGTATATATATATTTTTAATCTGAACTGTTTTCTAATATTAATAATAGAGACTGATCATAAAACTTACAATTTTAGTATTATATAGGGACTAAAATTTAAAATGAGAACAGCTGTGGGTATCAAATGAATAGATTAATCAAACTTCTATATATGTTTTTCCATCTTATTTTAGGGTCCCTATTCATCCATCTTTAATTTAATTTCCTAGTCTAGCCTTCTTTAGCAAAGCTATCTTATTTTTACTCCTTATGCTTTCATAGAATGATACCTTTATAGACTTATATGTATGGAAAAAAGTCTCTAAACACCCAAAACCAATTAACACCTTGAGAGAGATAGTCAGAGAAGAGAGAAAAATATTGATATAATAGATAAAGGGATGTGATAGAAATTAAGGTTGTTGATAAAATATTTGATAATTAGGGCTGTTACAGTGTAAGCAAATTTAAGACTATGTATCTTGTGTTACAGTGTTCTCCGATAATCTAGAGATAGCAACAATTTCTATTATAGGATCACTTGTTAATTCTAGTATCAGGGTTCTGGGTTCTGGTATACAGGTAAGCGAATTTATTCAACCATCTACATTTACTTACCTAACTCCATGTACATTACGTATTTACCTACCTACCTACCATGATTCATCAAGGCGTAACATTTTCCAAGCATGCTTAAGTCATTTTTCTCTGTGCAGTGGAGATCAAGATCATTGCTTGGATCGCGATCTCTGGTGAATGGATTAGCCAAGGAACTTGGACTGAATACAACAGTAGCCTATAAAGCCTGGTTTGAGGGAAAGCATGTTAATACCTAAAATGCAAATAACATCTTGAATAACGTTTTATATCAATCTTAACCATTGGTTGAAAACTCTACAAAATTTTATACCATTTAAAAATTAATTGATATTCCATTGCATTATAATATTTTTTTTTATAGGCTTGATTGCATTACAAAATTATGTTTAACATTGAAGCAAATTTCAACTGTTTAAATGATGCATTTAGAAATTAGAAATCTATCAATTGTACAAAATTTTCATAATCATCAAGATAATATAAAATGATATAATACTCACAAATTGTGTAACAAGTGAGAAGTAATTAAAAACCTTTAAGCATATATGTTTCAGGGGTTTGATCCCTGATTATGTGAATAGAGATTCACATGTGAGGAGAGGAATTTCTCCTTAGTTGGTACTCTACTTCTTAGAGAGATTAGTATGATGGCTTCTGAATGCCGAGATACCTTACCTTTTTGTTGTCAGAAAAAAAAAATAATCACTAGGATTTGTGTAATAATAGGGGGTTGGATAGTATGCACTGGATTATAATCTTTATGTGATCATTATATTGTATATAAAAAGGTTAAAATATATAGAATCTTGATCCCTTATTTACATTTTAGGTTTCCGTTTGATAAGTTATGTTTAGAAAGTTTTGCTTTAATCTCTTATAATATCTCTAATAGATTAAATTAATTCATCTTATAATTTTCTTTTAAACAAATGATATTAATTTTGACTGATGTGACATTTTTCACAGTTTATTATGTGTCATCCAACTTAATTAAATGAACTTTAACTGATAGTTAAAAGTTATTAAATGTATTATTGTATCACATCTTGTGTTACTCAACCATGATTTGGTATATTCTAGGTTGGAGGATGCATATATGTGAACATCTTATCATATGCCACCATAAGAGGAGCATCTCATGAAGCTCCCTATACTCATGAAGCCTTTTTGGAAGGAAAGCCACTACCAAGTCTATTGTATAAAATATGAATTATGAACAGCTTTAGTTACACAAGAGTTCCTAATTTATTTTACCACAATAAGATAAATCCTTCTAAAATCCTCACAGAAACTTATTACTGCTATGGGATCGCTTTCAATTGTTATCTTAGTGCTTCCTATATTTTTTGTTGTTGTTTCGAATAATTAGTTCAAGTGAGCATTAGGATTAGCCATGTATAATTCACTGAAACAAAATGTATCCAACCAACTAGTTGTAATTTATAAATTGATTAGGGGTATTTATATTTTTAGTACAAATAGTGACAATCATATCTGAATTTATGTAATTTATCCATTTTCTTTGTCACTAATTTAACATCAATGACTTTATTTATAAACTGATTTAATCATTTTTACAAAGTTGTCTTATAAAAAATAGTAATAAATCTTTGGTGAAAAATCTCAAGTATCCATAAGGTGGATATCTTCTTACCAATATGATTTATTTCATATCTAAGAATCAATCTAAATTTAAACTCTAAACCACTTAATTAAAAGACATAATGTTATTATCTAAACTGATTTAATCTGAGTTTATTTAAACTTAGACAGTTACGCAAGTTTATTTATAAATTTAGGAATGTTCATAGGTTCGTCTCTAACAATCACGAAGCAAGGATTTGAACACGGGAGGGTCAGGAATAAAAAAATAAATTTATTTAACAAATATTAAAACAGTAAATTTTAAACAAAATATTATTAGTGTTTTTAAAATGACACAATAACATATTTAAAAATATATTTCTGTAGACAACAAACTAAAAATATTTTTAAATGCCTCTAAGAACTTTCATGAATTTCTATTTAAAATTTGTATACGCATTAACCACAATTTGCTATGAAAAAGTCCTGTTAATTTTGATATAAAAATTCTCTAAATCAGAATGAATTATGTTACTCGTTGGATTATTTTTATGACAATAGTAGTTGACAACTATTGAAGATGAATGTTGTTTTCATATTGTTAGAAAATAAAAGAAGAAAAATGTTGTATAGTTTGACTAAAATGATAATGATATAATGAAGGAATATTTGTTGATCTTAAAGTTCTAGATGATAATTTCTTATAAGTTTGTCCCGCTAGCAAGAGGTTAATAAATAAATCAATATAAAAAAGGCTAATAAAATCATTTGATTATAAATACAACAATTTATAATATATAAAATTGCAATAATAGATTATAAATGAAAAGAATATTAAAAAGTAAAATCAACCGATAGTAAAATATTTTGACTAAAAAGAAGAAAACAACGTAATTATCTCTGCAATGTATTAGACATTTTTGTTTGAGGACTTTTCAAATCAGTAAAAAAATACTCTATAATAAATAAAGACTATAAAAATAGAATATTTGTCTGAAAATATAATTAATTATCTTCATGATAGAAATTATAAGAAAGGAATATTTTAAAAAAAAGATAAATAATGCTTAGATATTTTTATTTTCATAGTCAAATCTTCTTAATAAAAGTAATAACTTTTAATATAAAAAAAGCTAGGAATGTTCATAGTTTCATCCCTGTTCACACTATAAAAATGCTTCACAATGTTGGTTGGTGTACTGAAATAAAATTCTATTTTTTTAATCTAAATTTCAATGATTTTCCTAACGCATTTTTATTCATATTTTAAAGTCAAACATATAGTGCATCCACACATGAAAAAACAATAAAAGGGAACATATAACCCAAATTCTCAAGGCAGGCAGGTTAACAACTAAGTCCACAGGTTTCAGGCGTGAACTACAAACACAAACGTTATATTAATAGGACAATGACTTGTTCCTTATTTGTTGTAAACCTTTGCCATTCACCTTGATCCCCCAATTAAACCAACTTAACAACATCTGAATATGACCACGCTACCTCATTCATTTACTATGATTGTAACATTAATTATTGTTCTTGCCCAAACACTTGTGGTGGTGAACTCACTTCCTGAAGCTGATAAAATAACCAATTTGCCGGGGCAGCCACATGTCAAATTTCAGCAATATTCTGGTTACATTACCGTGGATGACCAAAATCAGAGAGCTTTGTTTTATTACTTTGTTGAAGCTGAAAAACACCCTACTTCCAAGCCAGTAGTCCTCTGGTTGAATGGAGGTATATATAACTTGTTATATATCATACACATGATTTTGTTTATTTGTTTATTTTGGCATAGGCTTAAACCATTTAAACTAATCGAAGCAATTAAGGTACTTTCTTTTTATATATGAAGGTCCTGGTTGTTCATCTATTGGAGTTGGAGCTTTAGTTGAGCATGGCCCTTTCAAACCGGGTGACAACAATGTTCTTGTGAAAAATCATTATAGTTGGAACAAAGGTAAATCCAATGCTTTGTTTCTATAGGGGTCAAAATACCGAATATGCTCTTGAAAGCAAAATTGCTTATTGATTTTTCTCTTTTTTTTTACAGTGGCAAATGTGCTATACTTGGAATCACCAGCTGGTGTTGGATTTTCATACTCAAGCAATACATCTTTCTATACCTTAGTGACAGATGAAATTACAGCTAGAGATAATCTTATTTTTCTACAGCGATGGTTCACTGAATTCCCTGAGTACTCAAAAAACGACTTCTTCATTACAGGGGAGAGCTATGCAGGTAGAAAGAAATAATTGAAATAAGTTTAAAATATATTCATTTTGAAACTGCAATAAGGTAATACAAACTTGTTTTGTTTTTTGCAGGTCACTATGCTCCACAACTTGCACAACTTATTGTTCAAACAAAGACCAACTTCAATCTTAAGGGGGTAGCAGTGAGTATAGGGAAATTTTGAATAATTAAAGCATAAGAAATCATTTGTTTTATTTGAAAAATATAACGTGTTCATATATGTGCAGATAGGCAATCCTCTAATGGAATTTGATACTGATTTGAACTCCAAAGCTGAATTCTTTTGGTCCCACGGACTGATTTCAGATTCAACTTATGATCTCTTCACCAGAGTCTGCAACTATTCCACAATTAGGAGACAAACGATACAAGGTAATCTTAGTGACGTTTGTGCAAAAATAAATGGACTGGTGTTTACTGAGGTTAGCAACTATATAGACCAATATGATGTCACTCTTGATGTGTGTCTGTCATCAGCAAATCAACAGGCTTATGTGCTGAATCAAATGGTAAGCTTCATCTGTTATATGCATACATACCCATCTTAGTTTTTTTGATTGTTTTTTATCTCAGTTTTTGTTTTATTCATTTTGTTTTACTTGCCTTTGTCTATAATGTAGCAAGAGACACAGAAGATAGATGTTTGTGTGGATGATAAAGCAGTCACATACCTAAACAGGAAAGATGTGCAGAAGGCTCTCCATGCTAAGCTTGTTGAAGTCTCCAAATGGTCAGCTTGCAGCAGGTAAGTCTCATTTATTGCTTCAAAGATTAGACATAAATTAGTGCATTTAGATTTAGAGATGCGGATATATAAAACTGTGTTAAATTTTTTTCGGTCCATGTAGTTTCAGTGAAACTTGATTTTAGTTCTGTAACTTCAATTATAATCAATTTGGTCCCTAAATTTTACAAAAAAAAAAAAACAAAACAGTGATTTATTTTCCTCCTTACATTGAAAACCATTTGTAATGAGGGACGAAAACCACTTTCTGTTCCAAAGTTGAATCAAATTGATCAAAGTTAAAATAGAAACTGATACTAAGTTTTTTCTGAAAATACAAGGACTAAAAACATATTTTACCCAAAAATACTAGAATATTTTTTCATCTTTATTTTAGTTTCTTTTATTAATCAATCTTCAAATTATTGTGGTAGACTCCTAATGTAGCATTTTCTAGCAACTCAATTTTTTTTACTCCTTAAGTTTTCATTGTTTGACTTTGACCCCTTTTTAGACTTATCCCTCCTATTAAGACTATCTATCTTGTGTTACAACAGAGTTCTCCATTATGACCGTCGGAATCTAGAGATACCAACCGTTTCTATTCTAGGCTCACTTGTTAATTCCAACATCAGAGTTCTGGTATACAGGTAAGCGAATTTATTGAATCGTCTACATTTACTTACCTAACCCCATCACCTACCTACCATGATTCACCATAGCATAACATTTTTTAATCAAGCCAAGTCATTTTTTTTTTCTGAGCAGTGGAGATCAAGATTCAGTTATCCCATTACTGGGATCTCGGTCTCTGGTGAATGGATTAGCCAAGGAACTTGGACTGAATACAACAGTGGCATATAGAGCCTGGTTTGAGAGAAAACAGGTTTATACTTAGAATGCAATATATCCAAAGAATGCAATATATAAACACTATTTTTTTATTCGTATGAATTAAACACGATAATAAAAGATTTATAATACTCACACATCATACTCAACTAATTAAGCTAAACCGTATATAAATACTATATATAACATCTTGAATATAATTTTATATAAAATTAACAATTGCTTGAAAACTCTCCGAAATTTTATATACTTTAAAAATTAATTAATATTTCATTGCATTATAATATGATTAAGATTTTAGTAAATTTCAGCTATTTAGATTATGCATTTAGAAATTTCCGAATTATCCAAAATTTAATATTCATGATCACCAAGATAATATAATATGATCTAATAAAAGGGTTATTAAAAGTTAACTTCAGTAAAAAGTTATTATATTATTTTATCAAAAGTTTGACAACTAATGGTTAAGGTATCATTATATCTTGAAAATTTTGAATACATCTAAGCATTGCCATTTGACTCAACCTAAAAATTTCAGGTAGCAGGATGGACACAAGTATACGGAGAGCTCTTATCATATGCCACCATAAGAGGAGCATCTCATGAAGCTCCCTTCACTCAACCACAGAGATCTCTCGTGCTACTTAAAGCATTTCTAGAAGGAAAGCCACTACCTAATGTTAAATAAAATATGAACTGCTTTAATCACACAGATGTTCCTAATTCCTTTCACCATAATAAATATTTTTTTTCTAAAATCCTCACAGAGCTATTGGATCGTATTTAATTGTTCTTTCGAATAAAGAGTTAAAGTAGCAGGGGTTGAAACTAAGCAATGTTATTATTGAAGTCGAAAATCACAAATAAAGTTGAATTTTCTGAGACGTGATAGTCAATGATCTAAAATGTTTATCCGCGGTATTCCACGCAAACCTTCCGGGATACAACATGAGCATCTTAGCAGAATTAATTACACAGAACCCGCAAAGAAAAATTATTGACCAAGGAGTAAAGAGAGAGAAGGCTTAATAGAGGTAAAGAGAAAACAAAGAGAAGCAAAGAAGAAACAAAGAAAAAAGAGAAAAAAAAAAAAAAAAAGAAGAAGCCAATGACCTCATTTTCTTTTAAAATCTTTTTTCAAAAAATATCTCCAGCCAACTTTTTTTTCTTTTATCACCAATAATGAGTTTATAATTGTCATTGTCCCCCTTTTGATTTCCACTTTTATTGGCATTAATAGGAAATTTGAATTTCAAAATTTGAATTTAAATGTCATAACTTGTCCATTTAATTAAATATTTTTTAAAAAAATTCTTTTGAAATAATTATTAAAATTACAACAATCCTCCACATATTTCAAAATAATAAATTACATTTAATAAATAAAAGAAAATTTTTGGATCAACATGAGGTGTAATACATCAAACCTAGTATAGCAAGCTATATGAACCAGACCTAGACTAATAGAACTTAACACATAGTGTAGTTGGTGTAGCAAGCTATATGAACCAAAAATACTTGGCATGTGATAGCGGTCTACCAATCACAAGACACCCCCACAATCTTTATTGTTATTGTTGTGTTGTGCTACTAGGCCATACGCGTGCCCAATATTCATGAGTGCTCTAGAGATCTCGTCAAGATCTCATGCAAGAGGCCTCACTTGACACTCATATAGGTGATTTCATCAAGTACATGTTGTAAATCATACACCACTCATAAGGGATATGAAAATCATTAAAAACTTTATAAGATGTAAATCTTTTTCAAACATGTAAAGTTTACTATAAAGTTTATCCTCTCATTAACACAATTCTAACACTTTCTCACACCATAGGAAGGGACTAAAAGCAAATTGATAGAAATCAATTTGAGTGTTAGCAGAACTGACAAGTGCTTGTTTTTATCCATATGAACTTTCTTCATGGGATTTTCAATCACAAAGGTTGGGTTACCATCACTTGTTTGTTTTCAAGTGGCTTAAGTTGTATTTCCCTCAATGTTTCTAATATCATATTCTTCCCTAAGGGTTTTGTCAAAGGATCTGCTAAGTTTTCTTCTGACTTCACATAATCTATGGAAATTGTTCCATCTTTTAGCAGCTGCTTAACCACATTATGCCTCAGTTGTATATGTCTATTTTTCCCCATTGAATATTTTATTCTTAGCCACAACTATCGCTGACTGGGAATCACAATGCATAGATATTGATGGGGTTGGTTTCATTCCCAAAGGAATGTTAGCTAAGAAGTTTTTCAACCACTCAGCCTCACTACCAACCATTTCTAGAGCAACAAACTCTAACTCCATTGTTGATCTAACAATAATAGTTTGTCTGGCTGATCTCCAAGCTACCGCACCCCCACCAAGAGTAAACACATAACCACCAGTGGATTTTGTCTCATCTGAATCAGAGATCCAGTTAGCATCGCTATACCCTTCAAGTACTGCGGGAAATTCACTGTATTCAATACCAAAATCCATGGTACCTCTTAGATATCTCATGAGTCTAACAAGTGCATCCTAATGGTCCTGATTAGGACTATGGGTATATCTACTCAATCTGCCTACTGAATATGCAATATTAGGTTTAGAAAAGTTCATCAAATGCAATAAGCTCCTAATGATTTTGGCATATTGAGTTTGAGCAATTGATTCTCCTTTATTTTTCTTTAATTGAAAGTTAGCATCATATGGGGTACTCACTGACTTAAAATCATAATATTTATACTTCCTAAGAAGTTTCTCAACATAATGCTCTTGGGATAGTAATATACTATCTCCCTTCCTTATAATTTTTACTCCCAAAATAACACTTGTTTCATCCATTCTTTCATATCAAAATTAGATGTTAAGAAAGATTTAGTTTTAAAAACTATATCATTGCATGTACCAAAAATAAGCATGTCATCCACATACAAGCATATAATAATGATCATCATTCACAAACTTTGTATACACGCATCTATCAACATCACTACTAGAAAAACCATCAACAAGTAAAGTCTCATTAAAATTTTCATAACATTGTTTAGGCGCTTGTTTTAAACCATATAGGGATTTTGATAACTGCTAAATAATTGTATTTTGATAGTAGAAAATTAGTCAATTATTGGCCTGAAATTAATTATTTAGCAGTTATTTGTGATTAAAAGTTAGAAAATTAATTAAATTGAAATTTTGGTTGCAGAGATAAAAATTGGAGGTGTAACAAGCAAAAAGGGAAGAAAAATTGAAGAAAAGAAGAAAATTTGGAGAAGGTCCAACCCAATACGCGCGCGTCACGAGCTAAGCGGGCCAGGAAGTACACGCGCTAAGCGCGCCTACGAAGGCCCAAAGCCTACTTCAGCAGCTATAAATAGAGAGCCAGTCCAAGGGACAGAACACATCACCACAGAACCCCCTCTCCTAGGGGTTTCATTTACTCCCTTTCTTTCTTTCACCCCTCCTCTCATTGTAAAGCCCTCATGACCATGAGTGGCTAATCCCCTAGCTAGGGCCTGGCAGGCCTAAAAAGCCAATGATGTATGGAGCATTTCAAGAGTTATCAATAAAAAGAGGAATTCCCTCCAGGTTCTTTATTTATTTACCGTTCTTTCTTTTTACATCCTGTATCTCTGAACTTGCTTTCTGTTAGGGTTTAGTCCACTCAGGAGAGGGTAAAGCCTAATTAGGGGTAAGGAATGAATACTTGAATCTGTTTTAAGGGTTAGGCCACTCGGGAGAGGGTAACGCTTAAGAGAACACTAAAAGGAGGAAATTATCGGGTTATCTTTTAGAGGGTTTTTCTTCCAGTTTCTTTTATCTGCTTTTCTTTCTTGCTTATTCTGCATCTCGGACTTTGTTTTCTGTTAGTCTTTAGGCCACTCGAGAGAGGGTAAAGCCTAATTAGGGATAAGGAATGAATGCGTGAATCGGTTTTAAGAGTTAGGCCACTCGGGAGAGGGTAACGCTTAATAGAACAATTAAAGAAAGAAATCATTGGGTTAGCATGACTTAATGCCTCAATGCCCATGCTTTAGCAAACATCTAGAATGTAATCTTAAGGCATCTTAGTTATTGAGTCTTCGCAAAGGGCATTTGGAAGATAGGTAATTAAGGTAGGCTTGTCATCATGAGGCATCAGGGACAAGTAGATGGATAGATGTGGGGCAGAATTAGTTCACTGGTATTGATAACAGACAAATCCTGAACCCATATATCTAGGCTGATTAGACTTGTTAGGTTTTAGCGATTCTAATATATAGATTTTATTCCCTATTTTTATTGTTGATTTTTCTTAGAAGTAGTTATTCCTTATTCTACTGTTGGATTTTAGAAGTAAGTATTTAGATTTAGTAGATTTAGATTTTATTTATTTGAATTTCGTAGAAGTAGTTATCTTTGTCGCAATTTAAATATTTTATCTTCTATTTTGATCTTTCAATCTTTTATCTTTAAATCTTTTATCTTTAAATATCTTATCCTTTCTTTTATCTTCTAATTTTATCTTTAAATATCTTATCTCTTCTTTACCTTATCTTCTATCTTTCTTTATCTTTCATTTTAAATTCTTAGCTCTTGCTTTTAAATTGGGTTTGCATTAATCTAAGTACAAACAAAGTCCATGTGGATTCGACACTCGAACTTCCGAGAACTTTACTACTTGTAATGATTTGGTACACTTACCAACGAGTTAACAGATTTCAAAAGTTTGCACACTTTGTTCTCTTGACCATCCACCACACACCCCTCAGGTTGAGTCATATATATCTCTTCCTCTAAATCACCATTCAAGAAAGTTGTCTTAACATCCATATGATGAATCACTAACTTATGGATTGCAGTTAAGGCTATCAAAATCCTAATGGAGGAAATCCTTGTAACAGGGACAAAGGTATCAAAATAATATATGTTAGGTTTCTGAGTAAACCCTATAGCAACCAACCTTACCTTCTACTTATCTATAGATCCATCAGGGTTATACTTTCTCTTAAAGATCCATTTACATTCAATAGGATTTGCACCCTTAGGTAGATCTACTAAAGTCCATGTATTATTCTTTTTAATAGTCAATTTTAGTCCTAATGGCTTGCTCCCAAAGTTTTGCATCTGAAGAACAAATAGCTTCTAAAAAACTTAAGGGATCATCCTTAATAAGATATGTATAAAAGTCATTTCCAAAAGATTGTTATGTCCTATGTCTTTTAGCTCTCCTCAAATCCTCGCTTATAGGTTCAATATAGGTTTCAACTAGTTGTTCATGACTAGAAATGGTACTGGAACTAGCCCTAGACTTCAAAGGGAAAACATCCTCAAAGAATTCGGCATTCTTAGTCTCCATGATGGTATCGCACTTAATCATATCACTCTTAAGAACTAGAAATCTATAGGCAGCACTATGTTCAACATAACCAATAAAAAAAAATCAAAAGTCTTAGTTTGCTTTAAATCAACAAGATCAGAATGAATTAAGCCTAGTAGTTCAGTTTCACGTTGTACAGAAGGACATGATTTCTTGGTTAATTTTGATTCAACACATATTTCACATTTCTTACTTTGTTTATCATGCATATTAATTAAACCTAGCCATTGCAATTTCATAACATACGTTGGATTAACATGTCCTAATCTAGCAATCCATATATCATAAGAATCAATCAAGTAAGTAGAAGAAGATGCATTCTCATTAATCACTTCAGAAACATTGAGTACAAAGAGACCCTGATCACAATATCCCTTCCCCACAAATACATTATTCTTGGTCATAATTATCTTATCAGACTCAAAGGATATCTTTACCCCAACATTTCCCAACAATGCTGCAAAAACAAGGTTAACTCCAATAGAGGGAACATGTAGCACATCATTCAATGCCAGTGTTTTCCCATATGAGAGCTTGAGAAGAACTTTCCCCTTTCCTTGAACCAAAGTACTTCTTGAATTATCAAGATAAACTTGTTCTTCTCCATCCCCCACAGCAGTGTAGGAGGTAAACATACTCTTACTAGCACAGATGTGCCTGGTAGCCCCAGAATCTACCACCCATTTGTTCACATAGGTGACAACATTCACTTGAGAAATGACCGCAACAATAATGTCATCTCCTTCAACCAGGTTAGCCCTAGGCTTAGAAGGATTGTCATTTCTCACAACTCTATACCTTCACTAAGGAGCAAAATGTTCTGGCTTCCCACAAACAAAACAAGCTCATTTTTTCTTGAAAGAAGGATTAGAAGCAGGAGCACGTGGGATGGGATTAGAAGAAGCAGCATGTGGGTTATTATATTTGTACTTATTCTTGTTATTGTGATTAGTTTTGTTGGCATACCTCTTATGAAATGGTTTGTCTTGTACCGTATTTGTCTT
Source organism: Glycine max (assembly GCF_000004515.6). Taxonomy (NCBI): domain Eukaryota; kingdom Viridiplantae; phylum Streptophyta; class Magnoliopsida; order Fabales; family Fabaceae; genus Glycine; species Glycine max. The sequence continues at coordinate 35,134,761 of NC_016090.4, forward strand.
GGCAGACATTGTTTTGGTCCTTGTTGCAGTATTTTCCTTCCTATTTGTATCTTTAATGATAAGGTCTGGCAGTGACATCTGTTTGTGCCTATGTTTTAACTGTTGTTTATAGTCTGTCCAGGACTCCAGTAGCTTCTCAATCAGGAGTTCAGAAACGAACTCGTCAGGTAGAGAGATGTTTTCAATCTTCAAGTTTTCCAGCAGCCTATGGTATTCGTTGATTTGTATCTTGATGTATTTTTCTTCGTTCATGGTCCACGATACTAGTTGGCGATGATGAATCTCTTTCTGACCATGTCCTCTGCAATGTATTTGAGTATAAGAGTCTCATATCTCTTTGGATTCCTTGTAGGAGCAGTAGACATCGAAAAGATCATTAGACAAGGCACTTAACAAAGTGTGACAGCATATCTTATTGGCTTGCACCCATTGTTGAAGTTGATTGTTATTAGCAACGACATTAGGTTTGGGAGTGGAAAGAGCGAAGACAACTCCATGCATGTTCAATAAGGTATGAAAGTGTTCCCGCTAGCGACGAAAATTTTGGCCAATGAAGACCTCAATTTTTGAGATGTCAGGCAACAGCTTTGCAAAGATTGTCGTCAGTGGCGTGGGGTTGGAAGTGTCGAAATTGTTGACAGATTTTGCGGCTTTAGCCATGAAATAAACCTTTTAGATTGTTATTATTGAAATCGAAAATCATAAATGCGGTTGAACTTTCTTAGGCATGACAGTTACTGACCTGAAAGATTTATCCACGGTGGCTCACACAAACCTCCCAGAATACAACAAGAACGTCTTAGCATAACTAAGGCTATAGAACTCGCAAAGAAAAAATATTATTGACCCAAGAGTAAAAAGGAAGAAGACTTAATAGAGACAAAGAGAAAACAAAGAAAAATAATGGCTTCATTTCCTTATAAAATCATTTTCCAAAAAAAAACTTCGACCAACTTTTTTTTCCTTTTATCGCCAATAAGAAACCTATAATTGGCATTGTCCTCCCACTCCTCCCCCCTTGATTTCCACTTTTATTAACATTAATAGAAAATTTGAATTTCAAAATTTAAATTTAAATATCATAACTTGTCCATTTAATTAAATATTTTTTAAGAAAATTCTTTTGAAATAATTATTAAAATTACAACAAACAACAATTTTAATTCAATGTGCATTGATGAATGTTGTTAGAATTATCAACGTTGTCTAGCAGAATGTAGTAACTGCTTTCTTCTTGATTGTGCTTGAACTTGCATGATAGAAGGGATTAAAAATAAGAGTAAACGACTAATTTATTCTCAAAATTTGTATCTAGTTGTCATTTTAATTTTAGTCCTGAAACTAAGAAAAACTCAAATAAACCACTAAAACTTATGTTATTATTATCACTTAAGTCCAGAACCTAAATCTAAAAAAAAAAAAAGTTATTTTCAGAAACTTAATTTAAATCCTAAAAATTCACCATTTACTCTAAATAAATTTATCACCTTTACTACGTTGTAAACCCTCTAATATCATATTTAATTCTCATGAATAAAATAAATACATATTTGGAATCCCAATCCACGAGTATGAAACAGAAAAACAATAAATACTCTTATACGTCCTCAAATGTAAGTTAAAAAAACAGAACTATAAATATGTTAAGACAATAAATTTCATGAGCAACAAAATAGTTTTCCCAGTTGTTGCAGAAAATAACATTCATTGTAAGTTTTTAAAAAAAAAGTTAAAGTGTTTTGCTCCACAACAAAATGTTGATTTAGACATCATACATAAAAATCAGAACAGAAAGAAACTCCTCAAATGTAGCAGAACACCTAGCATGTAAATTTCCGCGGATCATTTTGACATCAATCATGCAATGTCCCCAGAATATCATCGTCTCTAAACAGATGATACCTACATAAAAAGCATCTAATTAGCCAAGACTTGAGAAATAGATAGCAGCTATTGCAACAAGGATGAACAACCAACTAATTTATACATCCAATATAATTCATTCACATAGCAAACCATATAGTTCTTCGTGTGTATTAGTGTAAATTTGCTGTCAATGAAACACAGCACAAGAAAAGGGGGGAAATTAATTGGAGGCTATGAGTAGTTCAATATAATTGAAATATTTCTAGAACTAGCAAATCCCTCAAACCTTGATCTTGATTCTTGATATTTTGTCTGTTAACTTGCCACACTCAAATCCCACGAATAGAGAGGGTTTGAGAATGGCAAGTTATCAGGAAAAAAAAAAATCCAGACACTTATCCTCTTCCTTAAAACTAATTTTGGATTGTGACTGTGTCTTCTTTTTTTCTTTTGGGGGTTGTGGGGTAAGGGTAACAGATCCTATATTAACAATCACAACAATATCATTTGTAAAGCATGTTACCTATTATCCTAACATTGAGAAAAAAATATGTATTTTCAACATCTCACTGGTTCAAATTATACATTCTTAATACAACATGGAACTGCAAATTTAGTTAAACCCTGAATATTAGCAAACTGAGAATCTAGTAACAAAAAGCAATAAAATTTATTGAATAAAATGCTTAACTTATGATACCAATGCTTTACTTCATTAGAAGTATAGAACTAAGAAACTATTGATAAACTAAAATAACAGCTTCAGTCTAGAAGCTCTATATCTAGGCATAGACAAAAGAAATATCAGATTAAAACATATGACATAGATGAAAAAAGAAATAAAATATACATAATATATGAATCAACAAACAAAGAAAATTTTAAATAATGGACAAACACTATCAAGCATAACATCTCCTTCTTCAATAAGGGTCCACCTTGTATTAATGATTCACAACGAAAACAGTCAACAATAACATTTACTCACTTAGACCTGAAGGGATCAACTTTGTAACAAGAAATGAATTTTCTAGGCATCATGTAGGCAAAACTATCAAAGTTTAAGTGTAATCATCAAAAGAAACAATTTCTTTACAAAAATATAGGACCTCAAGAATAATTCTAGTCCATTCAAACATTTATATCTACCATATTAAACTTCAGGATCAAGTTGAAGAATTGAATGAGGGTAAAAAATAAACTAATAAATAAAACATCATAAAAAAAAAATACATACTCTTTGTTATCAAGCTTCACCTCAGTTCCCCCATATTCAGGCAAAAGAACAGTATCACCTTCCTTAACAGCCACAGGAATTAGCTTCCCATCCTTACTGTGAAAGCCAGGGCCAACAGCAATAACTTTTCCAGAATTTAGCTAAAGAAAAACATGTAAAAATACATCAACTCAGCAAATGCACTTCAACAAATCAACAATTTAACACAAAATGCATGATTTGCAATGAGAAATTGTCACTTATCAGTCTAAAGAAACTGAAACACTAACTTGGTAAAGACTTTGACCATTTGAACCAAGAAAACTCAAGATCATCAAATTTAATTGTTATTGGAAATACACTAAGACAACTACTCTACGATACAAAGAACCACAGGATCACAATCCAAAAGAAAAAAAAAATTGAACAGCAGGCATCGGCTTAATTAGTACCCATCTGGGTACGATATCATATCACAGTATCACACACAGAAAATTGGAGAACTTAAATACCCCTAAAAAAAGGAGTGCAAATGGAATATGTAAATTTGAACAAATCAAGCCAAGATGAAACTTTGAGATGAAAATCGAAGACCCAAAAGGAGGAATTTAAAAGGGTATGAATGAATTGGATTGGGAGAGTAAACCTTGGAGGATTTCTCGGGTAACAAAATGCCAGCGTTGGTCTTTGATGGAGGCACGATTTTCTCCACCAAAACCCGATTGAACAGTGGAATCAAACGCTTCGCCATTTGGAACACACGCCACGAAACGGAAGGGAGAGAACACCGACAGAACCTCTGGTTGAGAAATTTGAGGTCACTTGTTAGGGTTTTACAAAGGGTTTATGTTCGGTATATTTTAAATATTTGATTTTATGGTTAAATTTTTTTTCATCTAAATTAGTATTTTTTTTTCATTTTCATCTTTTATATCTTATATTTTTTTTATTTTTTGTCTTAAAACGTTTTAAACAGTATTTTGAATATTAAAAAATGTTTTAAACAATAAAAAAATATTATTTAAAATATTTTAGAAAAAAACAAAATAAATATATTTTTATAATGATTAAAACAAGAAAAAAAAATTACAACGATAAAATTAAAAAAACATTAAATTACATGACGGAAAAATGTATTAAGCCTTGATTTTATTTTATTTTTGTTTATACAAGGGGATTCTAGAATCTTCACTCGGCGTCCTTTTTTGGTTTTTTTTTTTTTGTTTTCCGTCCATGGTGAATGCTGGGCTGTCTGAATAAATCACTTGTTCGAAGTTCAAAAACAAACTTCCACGGAAATACTATTCTCATTCCAGTTTATTCTATTTACACTCCACTTTCTTAAAAAAATATTTTCAAAATACCCTTTTCACAGAAATATGTTCCCGTTGTATAATAATATATACAATGAAAAAAAAAATCTGTTGTGAAAGAGGGCGTTCGATAAAATACAAAACATAAATATACTTTAGTTATCATTAAAGAAAGAAAAAAGTTACTAACGCAATAGCTAATAAAGATTGTTAAGAACTTAAATGTATAAGTTTCTTTTTTTAAAGAAGAAAGAAATGTTATCATTAAAGAATGAAAAATAAAGGTATAGTCATTATTTATTTTATTTTTGGTCAAGAGACATGGAGTTTCTGGGTTGGATTCTTGCCGTGCAAAATCAAATTGAGCTAGTACAGGTTAATCATGGGAGGTACTTTCTGTATTCTTACTATTGGTTTTTTTTTTTGTTTTAAATTTAGTATTCTCACTATTGTTTCTTGCACTTTCATTTGCATTTTGAAAAGTTCATTCCGGTCATGCATTAGTTAAAATGTAGGAAACAACAACCGTTAGTCATGCATCCCAAACCCAGGCTAAAATTCTAAAACAATCCAATGTTCTTTTGGGCTCCACTTCCTTGAATATCACAAGAGTGTTGCTAGGTGCACCCAGCATTCTTTGAAAATGGCAAACTGTCCCTGCTAATTTCTCTCCTTACGGATCAAGTTGATCCGTAAAAGACTTACGGATCAACTTAGATCCGTAAGTCTTAAAAATCAACTTATGGATCAACTTGATCCATAAAAGACTTACGGATCAAATTGATCCGTAAGTCTTAAAAATTAACTTACGGATCAACTTGATCCATAAGGGATATTTTTGTCTTTTCGTGGTTAGTGCTGAATACACCAGCAATAATGTTAGGTGCACCTAGCAGCACTCATATCACAAAAAGAGGTTCCTGCACAAACTACTACAATTTTCCATCCTGGAGAATTGCAGGCAAACATGACCGTTGACCAGCTCACCCAAAAAAAAAAGGCCAACATGACCATTGAGAAGCCCATATTTCTCAGCAGTTTTCTAACTGGAAGGAAAATCATTATATTAAAGTAAAAAAAAATGTTGATAAAATGAAATATACACTTCTAAATATAGCTTAATTTATATTTTCAATTTGAAATTTTCATTTTAATTTCTTTCCTACCAAAGAAACCTTTATTGAATCCTGCGTGGAATGCTATACATGATTTCTTGATGATGCTAATAACTCTCAAGTTCATTTGCCTAAGAATCTGAATTAAGGATTGAGGGTCAGGAAATTTAATTTTTCTTCTGTTTTTCTGTGTTTAGCATCACTCCTGATTCAATAACCTTAGCATCAATTTTATCATTTGATGAGCTTTTTGCCTTCAAGAGAACTCAACTTTTAAATTTTAAAGTAATCTTTGGTATAACTTTTTTTTTCTTAAGAGTTATTTTAAATTTAGCTGAAAAAAAATCTTTAAAAATAAACTAGAATATGATTGTCAAGAAAAAGAGAAGTCAGAAAAAATGTATTTAGCCTTTCTCTTGTTAAGAAAAAGAGAAGTCTGAAAAAATGATATAAAACATTACCCAATTTAACTTCAAAAAAAAAAAAGGCAAGAAAAGTATATTAGCAAATGAAATAACAAGACTGGCGTTTCCAAAGCCATTCTCCAAAAGCATATATAAAATCCGATGCACATAAAATGTCTGCTATATAACATGTACATGTATAACTTCAACCTAATTGATGAGAGCAAACCATGTTTAAAAATCTTAATAATGATTCAGAAAGACAAATCAAAGGACAAAAAAGAAACCCGGAGAAAAGTGGAATTGGAATAAATCACAGACAGGTTGGCTATAATCATAGTTGATTTGACCACCTTAAACCTAACTAGTTTTCATTAATATAAGTTTTATGACGATTCTCATTGATGATGTTCCATCTTGGCCTCAATCATTCATGTTGTTCCATATGTTAGTGGTTGCTGCGTTATACAAGAAGAGTAAACAGTAAAATGATTACGTGTATATATAATCTTGTAAGAAATTTTATTCTCATAAAACAGAATCAGGTGTATAACTCTACTTAAATTATAGACCTTGAAAATTGGGAAAATGAATTCTTAAGGGTAAAGGGAGGGTGAAAAGGTTCCCTGGCTCATCTGCACAAATACTTTGCAACCCAATCTTATAATATTCCTGCAGGAACTGTTAGAAAAGCTGCATTAATCAAAGAGTAAATTACACTAAAATTTCTGATATTTATTTAAATTTCTTTCAATATTCATCATATTTTTGCAACATCGACCTTCTTAATTGTTTGAACGCTCAATTACAATTTTGATTCTCCTAATTTTTTAAATTCATAATTTTAATTCCTTTAAATTTTAATTATAACATTTGAACCCCTTAATGTTATAAATTTGTAATTTTGGTCCTCCTAATAGATTATTAACAAATAAGTTTGATTAATTAAGTTATTAAATTAATTATAAATTAATCAAAATTATTAATTATTAAAAATTAAATAAAAAAATTATTAATCATGATTTTCCATAAGAATGTTCCTCCTTCTTTCCATAGACATCTATTCTACATTCATTATCGCACATAAGTCTACTGGCAATCATATCACATTAAGGTTAATATTTTTTTATTAACGTTTTTTTTAATGTTTATAATATTTATTTAATTATAATTAATTTAATATCTCTAACAACTATAATTATCAGTTAATAATCTATCAAGAGACCAAATGTTATAATAAAAATCAAAAGTATTGAAATCATAAATTTAAAAAACTAAGAGATCAGATGTTACAATATCTCTTATGCATTACATCAAATTTTTTTAATTGTTTATAAAATATTATATCGTGTACCTTCATAAGCGAGGTTGTTGTTACCCTTAAAAAAGCAAGAGATTTATTAGCAATTTAAAAAACTTCAAGAATTGTCAGTATAATTTACTCTTAATCAAAATACAGTTGTTCCAGACTTCCAGTTAATAAAAAGGTTTATAGAATACATACATAACCTCGAATTAGGAATCTTATAATATATGGTTGTAAATTTTTAGCTCAAACAGTTATGTAATGCCAACTAATTAATGTGGTAATTTATTGAATAAAATCTAAACTATGTTTTAGTCAGTGTGAATTTTTAGGCATGAATTTTCATCATTAGAGTTAGATAACAAATTAATGAGGTAGCTAGCCAAATTAATGTAGTGATTTGTGAAAAGGGCAGGGAGGCAATAAGGGCTATTTAAGCATGATTACTGATGAACAAAGACCAAAGTTGGGCATTTTTTTAGTGCATAATGACAAGTTTCATGTAGCAGCAGTTATGTCCCAATGATGGTATGAGAAGGGAAAAGGGTCATGGCTTTGACTGAAGAGCTAGGTGCAAAAGAGCTAAAAAGTAAAAATGTAACACCAAAAAGTGGGAAATTCTAGTTGCTTGCGGAGCAAAGAATTCTTTTCTCTAATCATATCGCTTGTACTCATAACGACATTCCCCATCTTTGCATATTTCATCTTTGCTTCTTTCAATCCAAAGCAGAGATGCCACTCAATAACATTTCCCAATTCCCTCTTAGCTAGCACCCAAAATGAGGTGTTGGTGGGTCTAAAACGTGTTAATAAAAACAAAACCAAAAAAGACCACAAAATTAAACACCAACACTGAAAAACTATGTTGCTTAATCACATGACGTTTCTTCAATTTAGGGGGAAAAGGAGAATGTACATCTTCAAACTTTTCTATACGCACAAAATTAGTTGTCTATGAAATATAATGCTTGGTTTGAATATTTTAGAGAGAGCAACAATATAATGCAAAGCATACACACTAGAGCATAGAATTGATCGAAGTCAGGAACACAATTAATTAGAATTTGACAAATAAAAACTAGCAACATGAAAAGCTTCACTTTTTTATTTTTATTTTTTTTCGTTAGCATGTATTATGATTCCACTCTTCTATAGAATGTAGGTAGCATATCATATCATGACATTCCAACTTTGATTTTTTTTTCACACACGAAGTCTCAAAACCTTATTCTATATTTACCTTTTTCTAGCTCCTCTCCTCTCCACTTCCTACACACGAATTCACTGATATATTTTTGTGTCTCTCTTTATCTGATCTCTTCCACGTACACGCGCACACGCATAATTAACATGATGGGATTTCATATCAACTTCTAATGGAAGCTTGGGTAAGGTGATGATGAAAGGGAAGAAAGAAACATGCAGTCGATGATATTTTAGGGAATGGCACTGCTTGATTTTTTTATTGAAAAAAGTAAAATATTTATCAGAATACAATTAAATTATATCGAAATTCAATTGACAGATGTTACAAAAAAAATGGAAAAGTCTGGCCTCATTGCATTGGAAAATGAAGGTTTTAGAAGTCAAATGGTTTTTTTATTTCGTGTCAATTTTGTCAGAAATTCATCTTTCATATTATCTATTAATTTACATTATCTTATATATATACCTCCTTCAATGCACAGTACTAGTGTCCCAGTATGTATGATGGACCCTCTGCGTAAGAATCAAAACAACTCTTGCACGGGTGAATGGTGCAACTTTTTCACCACAAAAATTATGTACGAGTTACTTTTTTGGAAAATATCATTTCTTAAGATAATATTTTAAAATTATTTTAGAAAATTTATTAAATAAAATATTATATTTTAAAATGCAAGTTACAGCACTGTTGACTCATCCATTTCATTGTTGTATCTTTTTTGTCACAAAAGGAAATTAGCTTATCTGTCGCATCTAATTTTCATTATCTTTTTATCTTCCTGATTTATCTCAAATTTAATTTTCATTATTAGTAGTAAACTAAACCTTGCTAATCATATACATTATTATTAGTTAAAATTAAAGTAAGCTATTTAATATCCCTTCAAAAAGGAAAAGCTATGTTATTCAACATACATATTTCCTTCTTATTCAATGGCCTATTGATCAAGTTGAATGAAACTAATTCAAAAGGTAAAACCCTTCCAACTCCAATTTTTCCTGGGTAGACCCATTAGAACACACTATTATTATTATTATTTTTATTATTATTTTTTATCAGTAAATACATTACTATATACTCACTTTTTGTATTAACAAGTTAAGGATAACAAAAAAATTATATATTAATTCATCTATAGGCTGTAGTCCGATTATTGCATCATATTTTCCTTTCTCCCTGCAATGCGACCATAATGCTCCAGAGTTGGAAACTAACGTGCACACTACACTTTCATGCACAGATAAAGCCAAAATTTCAGCTTTTAATTTTTTTTTCAGCACCAAAACACTTCAGCTTGAACTAGGCCAGGAATAAAATAAAAAGGTATCATATAGTAAAACTAATATTTTTATAAATAAATAATTGTACTAAATACGAAAATAATATATGGAAAATAGAATAAAAGGATAAAATAATATTTTAAACATTAATTCAAATAATGTTTAAAAAGAAATTAAAAATTACTGAAAAACTACTAAAAAACTTATTTATCAAAAAAGACAAATGAATTTTTTAACTAATAAAAAAATTAAAAACTAATTAAAATATGTTATCATCAAAATAATGCTAGACAATCCTACAATCCAAGGAACTGTAGATGACCCAAGTTCATAGGCCAAATAAAATCCAAAAACCTAATTATAGGTTGGATTTGCAATTATATGATCTACATATTGGAAATCATATGACAAATAAATTGGCCCAATTAGACTAATTAGACATATGTCCTTTCCTCTGGAAAGAAACAGAAGAAAGCATGTATGCTTCGTTTATTTTATTCAAGGAATGGAGTATCAATTCCTCCTAACTTTATTTTTTATAAATAAATTGATATTTATAATTTTAATTTTATTTGAATTAGTTTTAAATTTTATGATAACGTTTATAATCAACTCTTTTTTTAAAAAAATGAGGTATTTCAACTGTTTATTTAATTTGAATTCCAATTATTTATTAGATTTTCTTAATTTAATTTAATAAACATTAAAACATATTAAAAAAACCTCAATCCAGGAAAAAAGAGAGAGAAATCAAACGTGTTTTTGTTTTGGTCCTTATTTTCTTTTTAAACGATCCTTATATTTTATTTATTTATTTTGGATCTTATAATATTTTGTTCATTTTAAAATAATCTCTTTGAAATGCATTTGATAGAAACAAAAATCAAATGATCTACATATTACAATGACAAAAATGAATATTTTATAAGAACTATAACAAAATAACAAAGACTAAATCTAAAAGAAGAAATTTTAGAAGGACCAGAAAAAAGAAGTATATTAAAAGGACACAAACATATTTAAACCTAATAATAATAACTTACAAATGTTGAGATTTAAAGTAAATAAATGGCTGAAATCTATAATCTGTTTGTTAGCAATTTGATCTCAACTTAACTGAAGCAACTAATTATAAAAAAAATTGTAAGTATTAATTAAGAATATATCTTTTAACTAATTCTTTCAATATTTTTAAAATAAGTATTATATAAAAATGAATGCATGCATTAATATTTTAAAAATAATAATATGTTTAATCTTTTTGTTTAGTGAGTGAGAAAATTTATAAAAAAAAGATGCAACAAATTATAAAATTATTCTTTATTAAAGAGGTCAATTAGGGTTGAGTGTTATTCTTTGTTTATTTATACGTATATGTGTCTTGGAAAGTTTCTCTCTCTAAACACATGCTTTTAGGTGCCTCATGTCGACTGTGTAGTTTAATTGGTGACTTTTTTTCTTATATTTTGGTTGAGGTGCAAAAATGATCGACTTCCATGTTCTGATTTTCTTCTAAAATAAAAGTGAGCAAGAACATAATCATATCCGGTAAGAAAGTAGCCACTACATGCATTCTGAAATTCACCCCACCTCTTTTATACGTGCCCCACATCAAGCTCCTCTTATTTTGTTCTTCTTCTTTTCAATTATCAGCTTTGGCATCCTCTTCCTCTTCCCTTTTTCGTCTCTTCCACCGTTTCAACTCAATTCACTATCAACAAATTATATGGGCCACTATACATCTACTATACAAGGTTAAATAAACAACTTCTTTTTATTTTTTGAATATTGTTCTTCTTCCCTCTCACTAGTGAAACTAATAAAATGGAGAACCTCCCGTATAATGAATTTATAATTGGAGTAATTACAATTTAATCTCAAACCTATAAACATTTTTTTGTATCAGATCTGTATCCGATATATAATTAGGTTTGGGGATACTTGATCATGTTCATACCACGTCACAACTTATGTAATAGAGACATCAATTAATTAATTGTGTCACTGTTTATAAACTTTTCTTTACGTATAGTAGGAGTGATTATGTCATTGACTAATGTACGCGATACACAAGTTTATTCCTCCTTTTTGACTTGATCAAGATAGGTTCTCGATTATTGGTCGTTGTTTTTTCTTCATTTTCGTCTTCCTTAAAATAAAGAAAAAGAATGTCTCCGATATTGAATATGCAGTAGTAGTCAATTATTTTAGTAACATAAGTACACATTGTTATCTTATTTTTTTCTGTGAATAGTACACATTGTTATATGGAGTATATAAGAATTAATATTAAACCTTAATCAAGTGTTTGACTTTGTTGGATTGTTGCTCAGTAACTTGATTTATCCATAGGGCATGAATAAATATGTCCAATGCCGTTTTACTACTTTCTCTCACCCAGAGGCTGTTGTGGACCCCTACACCTTCTACCTCTAAAAACATCCATTCTTAAGCATAGGAAATAAATAATAGCATTAATTGTTGAGACTTAGTTGCCCTTGCTCACATATGCTGAATTTGTGAAGGGAGAATCGAACTGATCAATTTCTAGACTTATAAATGAAAATTTTGAAGTGTTTGAACCGCTGTTAAAAAAAGGTGTGTTTGAACCTTAGACTGAATACTAGACTTATAATTAGCTTAAAAGATCAAAATTTGTATAATATTTTAAAATCTTATTAGAGAGTAAAATATATATCTTAATTAATTGCAATGATTAAGAAAATAATTTTAAAATCTTCCAGAAAAAAAATGCTAGAATAAAATTATTCAGAAATTTTAGGGAAAAAGTGATAACTCAATGATACTTATATATAGCTTTATCTTTTCCTTTTGGTAGAGATGACTAGTCTTAAATTTTGTAAAAATAAAATATTATATTACTTATATATACATGAATTAAAGGCATTAGTTGCCTGCTAAAGGTATAATCATGGTGAATCCAGTGTCAAGGAAGTCAAAGAAATTAACTTTCCTACCATTTTGCTGTTGCTGACACACGTTTGTCTGCTGAAATTTCTACCAAGATGAGATTGAATTGAATATGAAAAGGCTTTTCTCAGATATAATCAAAGACGTAACTCTAATTCTATTTTTCCGGTGGATGAAGTACATGTTTTCCACCTTTTAACAACACGCCAAAATTGGAAAACCCCAAAACAAAGCAAAATTAACATTTGGAAGGAACCAAATTAAGAAGCTTAAATCATGTCATCGTAAGATTTACGTGTAATTCTAATATGGGTAAATGGTCATCAATAACATTGCTAAGGAAAGTTACTTTTGAATCTTTGCAACTATTTATTTCTTTTTATTCTCGTAAGAAACTTTTTGTTTATATAGAAAGAGATGGCTTTAAAAAAAATATAAAAAAATGACAACTATTATGAGAATATTTTTTAATAATTAATTGCAACTAATAAATTAAAATATGAAAGACTTAAATTTAAAATTTAAAACTTAAAATTAAAATCTCCTATAACTAACCGGTCTTCAAAAAGATCACCTAACAAAAAACCAAATATTTAAAAGATCAAAATTATCATGTCCTAAAACATCTCAATTACAATATCATTCTTTTCAAATCATGATAATCATTATGTGTGATGTTATGACCTCTATCATCATTGTCACTATAGTCATCGTTACAAACAAATTTACATTAATCGTTATTGTTATTTCTGTTATTATCATTATTATCAACGATAATGTTGTGACAACACTTATGATAATGATTGTGAAGTATCCTTCATCATATTTGTAGGTTTGAGGGGTTACAATGGTTTAGTGGTGAAGGGGAGGAAGAAAAATAAAAATCATAAGATCAAATTTTACTACTAATAAAAATTAATAATTAATATTTTTTGATAAAAAATATATATTTATAGGTTTGAATCTTCAATATCTCGTTAAAACATGATAAATTTAAGTCTTTTATAAGTGCTCTTAATTTGAAGTTGAAGGTTTTTCCTGAATTAGATCATAACTTTATCCTTTTCCCATAATTTCCTTAAAAAAATACATTTGTCATATCTAAATTAAATCAAAGTACTACATAATTATAAACTTTTCTGTTCCTTGCTCCTTTAAATTATATACTTGAGATTTTTATACTATTCAATCAATCAAACCTAAATCAGTACTAGCTCGAGCATTTGAGATTTTATACTAAGTAAAACAATTACAGAAAGCGAGCAAATTATGTCACCACGTGTGACTATCCATCAAATGTACACTCCTCCCTGAAGATCGTGTTCTTGACATGCATTCACAAGAAAGGACAAACGTCTTGAAACACATGTGGAACTAACCAAAAAGGACTTAATGTCATTAAGTTTTTAAATTATATTATAAAATGTAAACATTTTTTCATCATTAAATATTACCTCTATTGAGAACATGATCTAAGTTTTATCTAAAAAGAAAAATCTATTAGCTACAGCATAAAAATATTTTTTGATAAAAAAATTGTAAAAATCAAATAAGTTAATTTAAATGCATATTGAATTTGTGGTTTAGCGCATATATTGAATTATTTTTTCTTAGTATTTTGCTAACGATAACCTCAAAGAATTAGTTTGTTCAAACAGGATTTCCTAAAAAAAAAATATTGTCGTTACACTAACTTTGCTACACAGTACACACACAGATTTGCTATATAATTAATCCTTCAATCATATCTAAAGCAGAAAATGTAATTAACTGTCCAAATTAAGAGTAGGCACATAGACACAAAATAGTCAAATAACCGCAAACTACAATTAACATAGACTTGGGAAATTAGTATAACATAAGATTTCTATGTTTAACATCATGCTTTACAATATTATTTTATAAGAAAAATTAAAGAGGAAAGTAGTCTTGGAAAATTAGTTAAATGCTAGTGATTAGCATGTTTCTATAATCATAGGCTCCATATTGGTTAAACGAATTAAATCATTGAATCTGTAAGCTCTCCATCATCAGTGACAGCTAGTAGATTAGCTAATGTTTCATTTGGTATAAAATGTTTTGAATTGGATTTGCAGTTTTATGTATATATTCTCTTTTATATTTTGTGACACATGACGTGTTTTGTAACAAAAAGGAGAAGATCAAATACCGTGATTAATTAAATACTTCAAAATAAGTAGAGATTTATCACTTTTTGAAAGAAAAAAAAAAGTAAACAACATATATAACAGTGCGTGAGCACAACATCAATTTTCAATCAAGATATCGCACGCTACTGAGTAAAGGCTCGTATCTTTTCCTTTTTGGGCATATCTTCTTTCAGGAGTGTGAGAATAGAGGCCAAAAGACATTCTCAATAGAGAGAGCACCAGCATGAGTATATATCAATTGAAAAAAAGTAGGAAAAATGTTACGAATACACTCTACTGTTTTTGGTCAATGGAGGGTATTCTTTTGCCAAAAAGTCGAAGACTAATTCATTGAACCATTGAGATTCATATGAAGAATTAACTTCTTTTAATATATAGATGGAAGTTGTTTTCATAAGTACGGTAGATATTCATATTAAAATATTTAAGTCACAATATTATTTATATATATATTAATCGTCATACCATATTGATAAATATATATTTTATTATAAATCATATTTTTTAATTTTTTTAATACATTTTTTTATTATTTATTACTATCTCATTCTCATATCTTTTGGTGTTTTAGTTTTCTTTTCTTTTCAAAATATTTGATGTTTTAGAATTTGAAAGTTTAATTAATGTATTTTTCTCAAAATATTATTTAATGCTCATTGTTAGTGATGTAACTATAAAAAATAAAGCTATTAAATAAGGTTATTTTAATCTAAATATAATGATATTTAGTTTCATTAAATATTTCTTAATTTATGTACAGTAACATTAAACATAAAAAATATGAGAATGACATTGTAAGATTTATTAGAAATTATAGTTTTTTACTGGCTCACTTTTTATTTAATAAATTTGTCTCATAATTTTATAATAATAATATTTAATTTTATTAATAATTGGTTAGTTTGAATAATATCAAATTTGAACTTCTTAAGTAAAAAATCTTAAATTTAAGTCTTATGAAAAAAAATTATTTAAAAAAGGAAAATCTTATATAAAAATGTTAAGTCAGGTTCCTACGGTAAAAAAAAATGTAGCTGATCTCTTTCAAAAAGTAGATTAACAAAATGATTCATCTCACATGAGTCTCAGTCCAAGAAACTCAAAACCTCATATCTCTCACCGTCTTTCATTCTTCTCTTACTCATTCCCACTTCTAGTCACAGTACTCAATACCAAGCCAACTCTCTCTCTCTCTCTCTCTCTCTCTCACTGAGTGTGGTGTGGTGTTTTGTTTGTCTATGCCTAGAGACTAGAGTTTTAGTGTTTCTTACTTTCTTTCTCAGAAAAAAAAACCTTGGCTCTGAAATCTGTACCAAACATTTTTCTATATACTAAGAGAGACTGGCAGCAAGTTCTATGCATGTTATGTTGGCTCTCTCCTTGCATTGACTTTCCTACTCTTCAAACTCCTAGGCTCTCCTACACAAAACCAAAAGGCTTCTTTTCTTTTCTTTTCTTGATAACATAACCACAACCAAAAGGTGGTTGGTTAACTTGTTTCATTTTCATCTCTCTTTTCACACATAAAATAGCAAAACCAAAAGCACAAGAGTGTGTGTTGTAGTTTAGTACCGCCATATTTCCCCCCTATGCGATGATTTGTGTAAAGAGAAACAACAACCAACAAAAAATGAGTTGTGTCATCCTCTTTCTTCTGCTCCTTCTTCTGCTCTTACTATTGAGCACCACCCCATGTCACGCAGCAGCAAGAAAAGCCAGATTTGACACACTCAAAGGTGGTTCTTCTTCTGATGATGAATTCAAATTCAAACCCTCTAATAACTTCCATGGTACTGGCCTTCAAGGAAACACCAATGCACAAAAAGATGGAGACCAAGTTTTTGGTGCAGACAAAAGGAAAGTGTACACAGGACCTAATCCTCTACACAACAGATAAGTTACCTGAAGAGACATATCCACAATGTTTCGTGTCCTCAAATCAAATCCTAGTTTTCTTTATTTTCTCCTTTTCTTTTTCTTTATATTATTATTACCATTTTGAAAGCATTTTTGGTGCTTTATATAAGTCTTTTCCTCCGGTAATTAAGTTCACAGATGTATATGAAAAATTCTTAGGTTTGAGATTATATATTGGTGATGATGAGAGAATATAGTTTAAACTATATATTTTTGAAGATATCATATATAGGATGATGATGATGATGAGTTTTCAGATATATGAAAACTATTTTTTTTTTTTTTTTTGCTTTGTTGTTGTTGGAGAGAATATTGAAGTGCTTTTGGTTAGGTAAAGGTAAGGTAAGGCAATGCCATGATGATGAATGTGTTAATTTGTTTGCATGCCTCAGGATTCTCATCACAGACATCATCAAGTTTTTCTATATTTAGCTAAGGTCTTGCTGGCTTAAGAAGAAAGTGTGTATGACTGGCTAGCCCGCATGTAAATGACAATAATAATACATTATTTTGTAGTGAATATTGTCATATAAACTTTATGTACGTACATTTATTGCATTGTAATCAAAACCCTTGTTTAATTTGATTCAATTTTCTGAAACGAAAATAATTTCTTTCTAAAAGGGTTATTTAGTTGAGGAGAGTGAGAGTCTTTGAATTGTTGTAAAAATATGATATCTGTCTTTAGATTCTTAAAGATTAAAAAAAAAAATCATTTTTACAATTATTCATAAGTTTATTATGTGTTTGTCTTAGCTTGGTTTTACTTTTCTTCTTCTATGTGGAATAATGCTACTTATTTTAACAAGTTTGTTTTAAATTTGGTCCTCTTTGCCAAAATGTCCATTTCCTTGGTGACAGCAAAATATGATCCTATTTTTTTGTCTTCACTAAGAAAACTTTTATTTTATTTTATAAATTCACTAAGAAAAATTTACTGTTTGAACGACTATGTTTATCTTAATTCCACAATGATCTACATGACCAGAATATATGTATGATTCTACTAACTGGTTTGGTACGTACCACCATAAAGTTTGCCTGCAGCTAAAAATTAAACCTTAATTTCACAAAGTACTCAGGTTTGTGGCAATATGTAGATATATAGGCAAATTTCTCCATCTGGGGTAGTTTTAGAAACTATTTCCCCAGATGGGATTGTTTTTAAATTATTTTCAAGAGGGGGTAGTTTTTTACGTGAAAAACATGCATGCAGAACCCAAATCGCCAGAACCAGTGGCGAGTTTGGTGTCCTTGAACAAATCGCCAACGTTAATGGCGATACCAGTGACCAAATCGCCACTTGAAATGGCGACATGCGCAGCTTTTGGGAACCGCCAGTCACACTGGCGAGTTCCATGAATATGAATTGGAACCTGATATAGGCTACGAGAGTGGAATATTCAATGATATGTGTCAGGTTGTGAAGCAGTAAAAAAGAGTATATTGAAATGCATGAATAGTTGCAGAGGAAAGAATATTAAAAGTGTCTAATTGATAGAATGAGAAGAATGAAAACATTACTCTCCAAGTGGTATAATCGAATTTATAATATAGGAATTGGTTTTCAATTACATCTAAATTAATCTTAATTCTTTTAACATTTGTTGTTAATTAAATATTTTAATTTCCAAAATTAAGTTAATTTGATTCATCCTACTAAAAAAAAGTTAATTTGATTCTTTTGTCAATTTTTCATATTTTATCATTTTATCTAAATATTCTGGAGAGTTATGAAGATATAAAATAATTTTAAAAGCTTATAAATATTAAATATAAAATGTACCAACATGATGATATTTAAAATATTTTACAAAAAATTATTTGAGGATAGGAAATTTTAATCTTTATTATTTTGAGTGAAATTTATTTTTTAGTTAGTAAATTCGAAACAAAAATAAATAAAAATTTATTTGTTCAATTTTTGTAAAGTTTGTAGGTAGAAAATGAAAATAACGTTTAGATCAAATTTCTTTTATTTTAAAATAAAAACTAATTAATTTAAAGTAGAAAACAACTAAAAAAATTAAAATACGATTAAGTTTTATTTATTTTTTTCTAAAAGATATTGCCGTGTCCGCCGCATGGAATTATGAATTATTTGTGCTACCTAATTTTGTCCACTCTCGTAGCCTATATAGCAAGGTCAGGTTCCAATTCATGCTTCATCCTTCAGCAAAAGAAAACAAAACCAAAGCGGTGCCAAAAAGCTTAATCCATGGAACTCGCCAATCAAACTGGCGGTTCCCAAAAGGTGTGCATGTCTCACTGGTATCGCCATTGACACTGGCGATTTGCTCAAGAACACCAAACTCGCCACCGATTCTGGCGGTTTGGGTCCTGCATACATGCTTTTCACGTATAAAAACTGTCCCCTCTTGGAAATAATTTAAAAACAACCCCATCTGGGGAAATAGTTTCTAAAACTACCCCAGATGGGGAAATTTGCCTAGATATATATGTGTATTATTGGGGCCCGAAAATTAGTCAACATATAATTTCATCGATAAAGTTAAAAAAAATTAAAGCTAGTGTCCTGTATACAGTGATTGTTGTAAAATCGACAGTGTGATGAGATGAATTCTGAGCCATGGATCTGCATAAAATTTTTCAACCTACAATAACACTTTTAATCATGAAGCTGAGCAAGAATCAAATGTCCATAGCCGTCCAGTCATCTTAATTTCTCTCTCGTGATTATGAGCCAGGCCCCACGTAAGTTTCATTTTATTTTATTTTATTCTGCCTATGCCAGCCATATATCCACTTACTGAACAGAAAAAAGAAAATCACGTTTAATTATACAATTAATCAATGCATACATATGTGAATATTTACGGCTCAACTAGTCCTTAATTTTTATTTGGTTATATATATACATTAATCATGTTCAATTTAATTAAGTTTCATCATTAATTTCATTAGCTATCCATAATCTAACATATTGCCTTTGTAATGTTTAAAACATTTTTTTAGAGCAGTGCTATTTGTTACGAATAAAAAACAGTACGAATTGCACGAAATAATGACGTGGAAAATATCTTTGTTTTAAACTAAATCTTAACTAAAAAGATTAAAATATATAAATTAAAGATTTTATGAAAAATAACCTTGGTGTAGTTTTTATGAAACTTATTTTCGTACTTAAAAACATTTTTCTTTTTTTATGATACTATTAGTAAAAGTAATTTCCACCAAAAATAATAATTAATTTGTTGTCGAGAATCATAAACACACCCAAAATTATATTTTTTTAATATAATTTATTTCATATATTAAAGTTAATCAGAATTCAAATCATGTACTTATTTGATTTTCATCCTTCTTGGCTTCTTGTCATATTGCAGAAGATATAATTTTTTTTTATACAGAGCATACAATTATTTTATGAGCAGGTATTTTGTCCTTCATCATTCAAACTGTTTTTGTGCAGTGTGAACAATTTCTCTTTGGCTCCAATTGCATCAGAATTATGGATACTCCACAAACAGAAAAAATTGGCATTTAATGCACACTTAAAATAAATCCCCTGTCAATTTCGAGCAGTAATTTGTTGAGATCGGCAATTATTTTAATCGATTATATATACGCCATCGCCACCTCACATTAGTCCTTTCCTAATCTTCCTAGTAGTTCAATAAAAAAATATTGAACACGTTTTAATATTTTCAAAATGTTAAATATATTTATCTTTATTAATTTATTTTTATAAAAATATATAAAGATATAGCATATTGTTCATAAAAAATTAATTATTGAAATTATGATAAATTAAATACATGCACACATATTTTAAAATCTAGAGCCTTAAATTATGACAATAAAATCTATATGTGCTTCTAGTCGTTTAAATAATAAAATTGATGTTATAGAATTTACAACCAATAATTGTGACGTTAAATTGATACATCATCCTTTTAAGCATACACTCGTTCGAAAAAATCTAGAATTATATACGTTACATAACATTGGCACATATAGCCACATAGGACCTGGATCATATCCTAAAATGAATGCATGGGACAAGAGTAAGATTTGAAATGTTCATAAAAATGACAATTTTGTTAACCGTTGCTAATGAGTAGTGTGCATGAAAAAGAAAGAAAAAAAGAAAAAGAAAGAGAGAAAAACACAAATCTCGCAGCAAGGCAATATATTATAAGATCACCTCACGAGCATGTCAAGTCATTTTCCGGGCAACAGAATGTCACAGTAAACATGAATGCACACGACAAGGCTGGCATTTAAAGTAAGGTTCCACGTTCAGAGAGACTCGTATGAGTATCTTTAATGAAATGGAAGCAGCAAGCATTAATGGCACATATGGAGGACAAGAGATTTTTTTTTTCTTTCTTTCCATTTCATTTGAATCTAGAGCTGAATTTCTAACTTTATTTGATTCTTATCCAGTATAAAATTTTCTTAAATCAGTAGTAATTATGTACCGCAAGCAAATTAGACTCTAACACTTGAGAAATAAAAAAGTTGAATTTCACTCTCATTTTTGTAGGGCAAGTTGGGTAAAAAGACTCATATTTTAGGACATCTGGGACACACTAGTGCAAAGATTTGCATGCTAGTAGTAGTAGTGGAATTAACTAGGATACGGAGAAAATTTTTACTAGCCATATATTTTACCCAATGCATTGGCACAGAGAGAGGAAGGGAAAGGAGGGTCCATTGTCTATATATATCACAAATATAGTAATTATATCTTTAATTTCTCCATATGGCATATGCATGCTGGATTTGCTGCTGGAGACAGGAATATACTTCGACACATATATAATATCCAGAAGAAATTTATTCCTTACAAGCTTCATTTAATAAAATATGGAAAACGGGGGAGAATTAGGTACAGCTACTTAATTTGTGATATCAAGGTTTAGTGAATTGAATGGAATCCAATATAGTATAATGATAATGATGGTGAAGTTAACATGAATTTCATTTAGGTAACTGCCTGAAGTAGTAGTACAAACAGTTTGATACGGACATACTATGTATTGTTACACTAAAATAATATTATTTGGACCAAAATAATACAATAATTTTATTTATGTGAGTGTTGTATATGAGTTTGGGATAAGTTTTTTTAAAGAAAAAATTACTTGTGCATTGGAATTGTAATGTATGAGTGTCTTTTGTGTTTTGGTGAAAAGATTAATAGTTTGTGATTGAATATTAATCTAAAGCAAAACCCAGAAAGACTTAAAGGCCCAGCATCAGCAGTTTGAAAAGTCGTTTCCGGATAAAGCCACTGATCACACTAGAAAACGGTGATTCAAGTTTTACCTTAGAGAGATGTAACATCAAATAATTCATGTGTCTTTAGAACAGTTTAAACACTTCAGATTGTTGATTCGTGACATGCTATTAGAGTTTATTTAATCAAACTACAATTTAGAGATGTAATATAAATAAAGTTGTGAAATGGATTAGTCTACCTTGACTTAATGAATCAAAGTATTAACAACAGGACGGTAAGATCTGACTCAAATTTTTTATTAATTACATTTTGTTGATCCAACCTGACTCGTTTGATAGTAAGATTGGATCAAATTGATCCATTTTTTATCTAAATGTAATGACTTTTTTTTTAAAAAAAAAATAGAGACCAAATAGTCCTAGTAATTTTTAGGCCCGCATTTTATAAGTTTAGGTTATCTCATTGGATAGTGTAAAATTAGCTTTGTTCTAATTGGACATCAAATTTGATAGTCTAACCCAGCTTAATTCATTAGATCGAATCAATTTGACAACTCAAAATGTCATAAAGTAATATTAAATTTTACCCTTTGTTAAGTCAACTTTTCTCAGCATGGTTGGTTTGACTTAAAGTTTGACAAAATCCACATTAAAGTCTCATGTCAATGTAAAAGCTACTCTATTTAGCTCCAAGTTTTCACATTATGGATCCATGTTTTTTTGGCTTTGTCGCTAAACCAAAGAGACACTCTAATTCTATGGAAGAGACATTTACATTTTGTTTGACAGAGGCAAAAGATGATGAAAAATAAGTGAAATAAACTGTAAAATTTCTGTGAGGCCCATACTTTTACTATCTATTTAATTCAAAACTTTCATACTATTTCACTTTCATATCTTTTCTTTTAACTCTACCAAACATGAGTGTTTATAATAACTCTCTTTTCCTCTATTTCTTTTTCTTGGTGTGTTTAAACTTAAAACTCATTCAACTATTACCCAAAAAATAATTGTACCAAAGCCCTTAAATTTCCCTTTCTCTAGTACTGTAACAACTCTCTTTTTCTAATTCCTAATTGGATTAAGTATTATGTCTTTCACAAGATAAATTTTGACTATATTGTATGTTTGAGAGGGTGATATTTAACCAAGTGAAACATACCAAGGAGACAAACTCCTCAGGGCATTTAAAGGAGGTTTTAATGAAACAACATAAATTAAATTCTGTTAAACATATAGCATCAATAACTTAAGAGGGGAATGAATTAAGTTTAAAAAATTTCTCCTAATAAATTTTAATTCTCTTTAAATGGAATACGCAGACTTAATAGAAAAGAAGTAAAGAACAATTCAATTGATACTTATTTGAAATATGCAAAGTAAAATTAAAATACAATAAATTAAAGGAGTTTAGGGAAGAGAGAATTACAAACTCAGTTTTATACTTGTTCGATCACGTCTTGTGCTTACGTCCAGTCTTCAAGTAATCCACTTGAGATTTCCACTAACTTGTAAATCCTTTTACAAATTCTGAACCACCTAGGGATACCCTTCCCTTGTGTTCAGAGAACTTTACAAATCAAGAGACTCATTATCTCTTGATTAACAATTGACCGCTTTGAAGTACAGAAGAAAGTTTGTCTCTTTTAGAGAAGAAGGATACAAGTTGAAAAACTTATAAGAATCCTTAATGATTTTGCAAGTGTTTGGCCAAAGGTTTTCTTATGAGAGGATAGGACAATGAATGTTTGGAAAGACAATGAATGTTCTGAAAAATTCTGAAGAATTTCGAACACAAGTATCATATTTATAGGCTTTTTGTGGTCTTTCAAAAACTTGTGAATAGTTGTGACTTTTAAGAGTTATTTTCAAAATTTCCTCACTGGTAATCGATTACAGATATGTAGTAATCGATTACACAATTAATTTTGAGGATTTATAACTCTTCAATTTTGAATTTCAAATTTTCGTGACTGATAATCAATTACACAATTGTTGTAATCGATTACAGATTTAAAATTTAAATTCTAAACTTTCTGAAAGTTATTTTAAAACAGTTTTGCCTCTGGTAATCGATTACAATCTCTTGATAATCGATTACACGTTTAAAATTCAAATTCAAATCTTTTCTAAAAACTGTTTAAAACTATTTTTGCTTCTGGTAATCGATTACAACCTCTGGTAATCGATTACCAGAGAGAAAAACATATTTTTCAAAACTGAATTTTACTTAAAAACATTGTAAGGTGTTTTGAAAGATTAACTTAAGGTCAAACTTTTGCAATCTCTTTTAAGAGATTCTTTTAACATATAAAGGACTAATTGTTAATCGTTTCTCTTGATTTCTTGATCTTGACTTGGATCAATGTTGAATAGCTTTCATCTTTTTGGCATCATCAAAAGCTTCATACAACATATGCATCTATAATCTTCCCCTTTTTGATGATGACAACAATCTGAAAACAAGATAAACGATATGCGATTTGCAATGTGTGCACTCCTCCTTACTCCCCCTTAAAATTACAGTTTATTGCCTAGTTTTTAGATAAGATCTACCCTTATTTTCACTCCCCCTTTGGCAACATCAAAAAGCCAAAAAGACCGAAGAAAATATCAAATCCAGAAAATAACCAGAGCAAGTAGCTTAAGTCATCCAAAAACTTAATCAACCAGAGACTAAATATCCAAACCAAAGCATAAGCCAAGCAAAGGCTAAATATCCAAACCAAAGCAAATCACAAACTAAATATCCAAAGCAAAAAGCAATCAAAAACAAAATATCCAAAAGTTAACTAAAGTACTAAATAACGAAAGCCAAAATACAAGGCAAAATAGTAAAAATGTCTAGAGAATGAATGACGTAGAATACTATAAACATCTAAGAATCGGCAGGTGGATCAAAGCAGCGCCGAATGAAACTCATATCGTCTTCAAGACATGTGATACAGGGGTCCATTACATCAAAGCGAGCGCCGACAAAAGCTCTAAGATCTTGTAGCTCAATGAGGACTTCAGTCAATAGGGAGGAAGAGGTATCCCATTGCGGTGGTGGAGACGGTGTACGTTCATCGGGAATGGAAGGCGACAGGTCTTGCTTACGTACCCATTGGCCATCCATATTTTTTCGATATCCGAAAGAAGTAACAGCACCAGCACCAATAGCGAAAGATCGTTTAACCTTAACAAAAGGTTCATCTTCAAAAGGGACATTGAAATGCTTGAGAAATAGAGTAATTAGATGAGGATATGGAAGAGGTGCATTGCCCCGTAATGCCTTATGCATTTGGAACCAAACAAGATGGGCCTAGTTAATCGGACGATCGGTTTGAAGAGCCCATAACAAGAGTAAATCCTCCTCAGAGGCCTGAGCAAGATTAGTGCACCTAGGAAGCAAAATTCAACAAAGAAAATAGTGTATGATGCAACACTCAAAGGTAAATGACCTAGCAAGCAATCTACCGATCATATCAGCATGGTCAATGCAGACCATTTTACGAGTATCATGACTTGAATAAACATATTTCCAGTCATTAACTAGAGTGCTCTCAAAAGGAACACCTTGACTGCTCAGTTTAGTCAATGAATAAAATAAGGATTGATTAACAATAATAGGAATTTGATGCACCTCAGAAAAAATAATTCCATCCTGAATTTTTATATTATTGTAAAAGAATCTAACTAATTCAAGATAATAAGGCAATTTCAGATACATAAATTCAACCAATTCAGAATTTTGAAACACTTGATAGCAATCAAATGTTTCACCATCAAAGAATTCAACATCTAAGTACTTAAGGTCAAGAATGACACGATTGGAGAATTGGGAATAATACCTTTGACGTTGGTCATCGGAAGAGAATAAAGTTAATGACCTGGGAGATGAAAAGGAAGGAGGATTTAGTGCTGGTCTGGTGGGTTACCGGATGTTCTGTGGCAACGACTGTGGTGGAGGAGGATCCGTTTTGTTTCTTCGAGGATTCTATCATTGGAGCTTGTTTCAGCAAATTTAGATTGGTGGGCTTTGTAGAGAATTGAAAAAGAAGAAGTTTGAGCTTTGTTTGAAGTGATTTGGCCAAGAAACGAGAAAGTTATGAGGATTTGAAGTTTAGAGAAGTTTGGGTGTCATCAAGGAAAATAGGGGAGTGAAGGTTCTGTGCAAGGAGAGAGAAAATGAGGTATTTATCGACAGGAACAATCTGTAATCGATTACAGCCTCTGGTAATCAATTAAAGGCTTGTCCTGTAACTGACCAAGCCTTCTGGTAATCGATTACAGTGTAATCGATTACAGGGTGGGGTTCTATGGTAATCGATTACAGGGAGTGGTAATTGATTGCCAAACCCTAAAACATAGCTTTTGCATAAAAACTAACTATAGTTCACTCATAAATCCTACACACTCAGCGTAACCATCATTAACAACAATCAAAGATCAAAGTAGACAAAAAAACAAGCACCACAAACTTCTCAAACACAAGCATAATCAAAAGTGCAAAAACAATTATCAACACCAATAATCATCAAAACACAAACAAAGACAATCATTAATCCACACTCAACAATCATCATGACTATCACAACACAAACAAAGACAATCATTAATCCACAAGCAACAATAATCATCAAAAGCAATCTTAATTATCAAGAACAATAAAAAATTAACAATGAGAAGGATAGTAAATAATAATCAACCAAATTAGCTATTTATCTAAGTCATTGATATCTAAAAGTCCTAATTCTTTTCTAATAGCTAAGAAGGTTTCTTTGGGGAGAGGTTTTGTAAAGATATCAGTTAGCTAATTCTTTGTGTCAACGAATTCTAGTACACAATCCTCTTTTTGAACATGATCTCTCAAGAAATGATGCCTAATCTCAATATGCTTGGTTCTTGAATGCAGAACAAGATTTTTAGATAGGTTTATTGCACTCGTATTATCACATTGAATGAGAATATGATCAAGAATTATTTCATAGTTAGAAGGTTGTTGTTTCATCCAAAGTATTTGTGCACAACAACTACCAGCAGAAATGTATTCCGCCTCAACAATGGATAAAGCAACACTATTTTGTTTCTTACTATGCCATGAAACAAGAGTAGATCCAATGAAATGGCAGGTTCCACTAGTGCTCTTTCTATCAGTTTTGCAACCGGCAAAATCAGAATCAGAGTATCCTATTAGATTGCAAGCTTTTCCTCAGTTGAGAAGTGATCTTTAACATTGTCATTCAAAACCAAATTGTCAATATCAAATGAATCCAAAGTTGGATCACATAAACTTTCTCCAACCAAATCAATATTTCTTCCACTACCACTTTCACGTAGAGGTTGCTCAACTTGGACATTGTCTTCATCAAAAATATCATCTCCCTCTTCTGTTATCCACTTATCATCAGATTTCATATCTTGAAATAGAAGATTGAGCAACAATTTTTCTGTTTTGTCTATTTTTCAGTTTCAAGTTATACATCACATAAATTAAGTCATTTATCTTCTTTTGATGCAAGTGGTTTCTCCTCTTTGTATGAACCTATAAATAACATAAAAACTGAAATTCATAACTTAACTCCAAGTTTGTTCTAATTCTACCGAGTTTACTCTGATCAAGTTTACTAGCGATTATACTCGATTTGCAATTCCACTCACAATTTAACTTGTGGAGGCACTGTGGAATCATAAACTCGTACAATTTTACAAGTTAAATTGTGATTTTGATAACCATGAAACTTATGTAAAACATTTGTATTTTAGTAACTAATGTAAAGGCTTTGTTTGCAGTCACTTCCAGCTTTGCACCAAGCATGCCCCAAAATCAATTTGTTTTTTAAAATACCTTCAACTTTGTAAAAAAAAAACAATGTTCTTGTATGGATTTTCTTCGAAACTAAACCATCTACAAAAGGCCCTCGACCAATTTTGTAAATCATCAAATGTTTAATTTCAAAAAAAAAATTAATTAACAATTCCTAAAGTTCTAGCACATCAAATTAGGAAGAAATCAATTTCAAAAGTTGAGTGACTAACCATGGAGAGAGGGGTGGCAATCGTCCTTGGCACGATAGGATTGTAGAGCTAAGTTTGTCCTTGACGACCATCCTAGCACTCTTTGTTTTCTTTCCACTCGCATGGTGGGTAGAAATTTAGGTCCGTTGTGGCACGATGGTGGTGCAATGGTGGTAGGACGAAGGTTGGTGGGGTCATGGTTGTGGTGGCATGACTTTTGACTGATGAAGGGTTAGAGAAAGAGGGAGATAATGGTCAATTGTTGGTCAACATAGCACAATCGACGAAAAAAACATGATTTTTACACTTTAAACAATTGAGAGATCAAATTAAATATTTTTAATCATTAAGAGATCAAATTGAACCTTAAAATATAACTAAGAGATCAAATATATAATTAACGGTAATAATAATCACCTAATTTGTCTAAACTTTCATTTCATCATTTTTTATTTTTAATTTTTTTTTTTGTATGATTAAGTAGACTATAATATTTTATAACAAGTGAATTTTAAGTTGTATTTATAACTGTTGTTAAAAAGTAGTGGTATTTTTTACAATATTTTGTTTATATTTTTTCCTTCTTTCCTTTTTTATCTTTCTTAATCATTGAAATTATCTAATATTTTTATAAAAAAAAAATACTACTAATGTAAATCATGAACGTACCTCTTTAAAAGAATCATGAATCGGTAGATGAATTTAATTTCAATTAAGATAATCTATTAAAATATTCTACAATATTATTACATTCTCATAATCTAATAAATAAATAAATTATTGAGTACATATTTCTATTAATAGACTATCATCTAGCATTAAAATTCTTATTAAATACTAAATTGATAAAATTAAAAATAATTTTAAAAAGCAAAAATAATTAAGTTAAATGAGTTAATCTCACACATTATTTTTTCTGACAAATCAATTTCAATCTTTCAGTGACATTCATTTAGATAAACGAGTCAAATTTAAACAACATATTTTTTAATATAAATTAAGTCTAAATTTTAAATGAATAATTTGTCGTATCAATTTACACCTCTATTCATGAGGCATATTAATGAGTTTCAATTCTAATTGTAATATGTAAAAAATATGGGAGATGTCTTTAAATTACAAACTATATTTAAAAATATAGTTTTAAAAGTAAAGTAGTTATCAATATTTGTTTAATTAAGATATTAAAAATACTTTTACATGTAAAAAATATCGAAGTGCAAAAATAAGATCAGCTCACAAGTCAATTTATACATAGGAAATGGTGCAACTCCTCTTACATTTGTTCTAAACCATTTAAAAAAAAAACTTACTGAAATAAAAATTGATTCCGATTATAATTAATTATTAAAAAATAATCTAACGTAGTTGTCTCAAACGCATGAGTTATGCAAAAAATTTAAAAGTGTTTATTTTGATCACTTTAATTATAATCAATGGAATTCATTTTTTTTAGATTTTGAAAAGCGATGAAATTATAATTTTGAAATAAAAAATTATTTTAGTAAAATTTGGGTAAAAGATATACAGAAGATTTTAGAAAAGTTAATTTACTTTGGTAAGAATTTAGAAAGACGATTTATTTTAGTACGATTATTATTTGGCAAGATTTTAAAAAAGATAAAATATTGTTGATTATATTTTTTTATTGGTTAAATACGTTTAGTTTTTCAAAATAGGAAAATATTTTGTCACGTAGAGTGTTTCATGCCTCAAATTATATATTTCTTGTTTAAGCTCTAGAATTCGTATCAAAATTCTTTGAGAAAATCTTTCTTTCAGGTCTCTTTATACATTAATCACGTTTTGAAGACATATTTATATATTTTGTGTGTGTTTACAATCCTTGACATAAATTAATGAGTACTTTTAGCGTGAATTACTTTATATCAAATATCATGTTAAAAAAATAAATTCATGAACCAAGAATAACTCGGCATGTTGCACCTTTTCCATCTTTCAATGGAAATTGAAGACTTCCATCGATGAATCTAAACTTGTTCCTAGCAATCAACACTCTTCGCATTAACCTTGCGCCAT
The DNA here is from genome assembly GCF_000004515.6 of Glycine max. NCBI lineage: Eukaryota > Viridiplantae > Streptophyta > Magnoliopsida > Fabales > Fabaceae > Glycine > Glycine max. The sequence continues at coordinate 35,164,735 of NC_016090.4, forward strand.
GCATGATAATTTGTTCCATTTAGAGTTGGAGTAATGGACACTGTGAAAGGTCCTTCATTTGGATGGATGAAATAGTGATAGGAGGGGTTCTAAGAAGGATCACCACCTCTACCACTATCAAAGTAAGTTTCTTGCCACAACAAATTAAGCTCTTCCTAGAAGAGATCAAATATTATATTAAGATTTCTATTTAAGAAGAAAAAGAAACAGAGCTAACATGCAAGTGAAATATCGTATTGCAAAAAGGAACACTTTAATTCATTCATGGTTGTATTCATGTATACCTGTGCTCATATGAAATTTAGAGTATTTTAGCAAATTTATGTTGTAATTTGTTACTATAATTCTTCTAACAAAAAGTAAGTGTATATTAAGAAAACCAATACATATTTTAATAAAGGCTTAAATTTATTTTTATCTCTAATAAATAAATAATATTTACTTTTGTTTCCTAATAAATTTTATTTTGTGTTGAGTATCTAATAAAATAGTATTAATTTTGTTTTTGTCTTTGATATTTTTCTTTTAGTCTCTCATATATTAACGAATTTTGTATATTCTCTCTCATAAATTAACAAATTTTATTTTAATTCAGACTAATTAAAAATAAAAAATATCAAAAAACAAATATAAAATGTGTTAATTTATCATGGATTAAGAGAAGAATCGATAGTCTAAAATAAAATAGTTATTTTATTAGAAATTAAATGTAAAATAAAAAATTATGAATAGACAAACATAAAAAAAATGAAATATTAACAATGTAACATTATCTTTCTAAAATAAAAAGGAGAAAGTAACAGTAAATTTTGTGTGACTCTCTCACGCTATATTTATAGAGGAGACAAAATCTTGCAGAGATAGAAACAGGCAATAAAGAATGGGGCTCCATGTATGTTACCCATAGCATGATAGAATTGGGCTTGATAAAGACCCAACAGCAAAAAGAAAGTCCTGGGGGCTTCGTTGATTGGGTAAACATAGAAAGACCATCTTGCTTTTACATTCCGCAATGGACCAACTTTTCAGAACTCAGAAACAATGAGCTAGTGTAGTGGGGTAACCCTATTCCTTCAATCCCGGCTTTAATCGCAATATACAAATCTATTCATTATCCATTACTAGTATCAATCAATGCTTCATTGCTTCTCTCCATAACACTAATGCCTCATTATACTCATAATATTACTATTTTTAATAGGGATAAATATTGGTTCTTAAAAGTATAAGATGATAATACATACTTTTTATAAATTTAAAGATTAAATTTAAAATTTTATTTTTTAAAATAGAACAAATTACATAAACTTTCCATGAGGTTTGCTCTATTTATATATGTTTTTTTTTCTTTTAAAATCATTACATTAGCACACTTTGTTATAACGATGTTAAGTTTTTATTTGAAAATTAAATAATTTTTACATTAATTTTTAATTTGATTTTAGGAAAGCCCATAATTGTCTTTGACTTTTAAGTGGCTGAAATAAAGAGAAATAGAATGTGACAAGTCTTCTTCCTTCTTCTCCATGTAACCAAAGGGAGTTGCATTCATTGTTGTTTCGTTGCGTGTCTCCTCCGGGTGGTGCTAAACACGTCTCTCTTTCGCTTATCTCTTGAGGTTGAAAAAATATTACACTTATATTTCCTTTTTTTTACAAATAATACATGTGTCTCTTATATGTTTTACAAAAAATACATCCAATACCCCTTTTTGTACTCCCTTGTCAAAATGTAAAAGAAATGGAACATAACAATTGAACATCATCAAAAAAAGAAAAAAAAATCAACACCATAAATATTAACTCATGGAAATAAAGTAACACTAACTTCATCACACTAAACAATAATATAGGCTTACAAAGATTCAACAATGGTGTGTCAAAGAGAGAAATTTTAAATAAAAAAAAGATGAAAATAATTTTGAAATTAAAATTTTAATAAAAATCAAGTGCCTACTATATCATTTAATATGGTTAACAACAAATGGAGTACAAGTATAAAAAGATTATAAAAATTAAAAATTTGTATAAAATAAAAAAGAGGAAAAACATATGAAAATAATGCATATTTCATGAAAGATTTTCATAATTTACTCTGAAATCAAATAATTTATCACCGGATCAAAATCAACATTTATCCTTTTATTATTCAAATTGACATTCACATTCCCCCATTAAACGCTACTACTCCAAGTCCTTGGGGCCGTAATCCACATTTATTCCATTTCAAAAAGCAACCAATCATTTCCTTAGCCTTTTCCTATTGTCATTTAATTAGTGTTAATCCTCCTAAGCATAATTTTGGGTCGTGTAAATATTTGAATCCTCTCTTATCTTTGCAAAATTTTCTACGATTCCCTTAGAAATATTTGGCAGTGGAGTCTAAAAAAGAAAGGGCAGAAAAGGCTGTAACGTGTGAGGAGCAGAATTGGCAGGAGCGAGAGAGTGTCTGGAGTGTGGGAGACAATGAAAAGGACAGGGCTGCCAGTTAAGGCCATTTTGCTTTTGCGTGTGTTGGAAAGGAATGGAACCAAAACCAGACAGCAACGCAGTCGTTTTGGACCACCCCAAAAAAATTGCAGACTGAAACGACAAATATGTTAGACTTGTTAGCCAGCGGCGCCGCCTGTCATTAATCATTATAAATAGTTTCTCACTATTGCACTGCTTAACCATTCTCCTCCTTCATTACTTTCTTTTTCTCAAAACTATATTTTTGGTTTTCCGACCAATTTTGATCTCCTACTAATTTAATTTACAAATTTGATTTTTCATATCACAATTAGACGTTGATCATGATGTTAACGATCATGTATCACGTTTTTTATTACATGATGATTGTCACGTATCATGTTTTAATTGATCAATAAAAACAACAATTCATTTCATCTTTCATGAAATTGACATCCAATCAGAACATGACGCGTGATTGTCATCATCATCCAATAAGAATATGACACAGTCAGTCAATCACTCGTTAATGTCAACCTCCAATTGTAATCTGGGGGACCAACATTACACCATTTTACAAAATAGAAACCAAATTTATTATTTAAATTATTAGGAGACCAAATCTGAAACTGAAAATAAATCGGGAGATCAAATTTACAATTTTGCTTTTCTTTTTTACTAACAAAATTGTCCATGGCACCATGGATCATTTTCTAAAAACGACAAATTTTAAATGATATTTTTGCGTATTTTTAATATTGATTTTTTTCCTTAAAATTGGAGTTTAACTACTTAATAATTGGTGTAACAAAGATTTGCTTTAGAAAATAAATACCAATGTGGATTATGGAGAGTGGGGATATGTAAAATTTTAATTCTGATTGAATAATAATATTAAAAATGCTTAAATAACTATAGGTTTAGTTTGGGTTTAGTGCAATGATCAAATTGTTGCAGATGTTGTACAAATCAAATGGAAGATCTTTTTCATTCTTTTTTGGATTGTAGGGAAGTCAGAATTGTTTGGGCTTCTGTGTTTACTTGATGTTACTGGATTTTTGTTGTTCTCTTCACAACATTTTACGAAATGATTGTTTAATTATCTGCATAAGCAGTGAGTGATTCATGGTGTGAAATGGAGAATGTTATTTGGTTCTCTCATGTACGTTATTTGGTGACGTTGTTATGAATTATATTTAAGTACAATTATTTGGACAACATCGAATGTGGTTTTTAAGGTTTTAATCTTTTGATAACGCCTGTTATTTTCCTTTGGCTAGTTCGGGAGGTGACCTTGAATTGTGACGGTTCTTTTATAAATGCCAGAATAAGTTCATCGTGTGGGGGTGCTTAAGGATGAGAGAGGGGTGCATTCTTATTTGGTTTTGCTATGAAATTAGGCTCGTGTTCCATCCTAGCAATTGAATTATGGGGCATTATGCATGGATTGCAATTGGCTTGGAGTAGAGGATTTTTGCAAGATCACGATCTATTGTGATTCTATGATGATGACCACTGTTAATTTTTTGACCAAAGGATCCTTGTTAGAATTTGGTGAAATCTATACACAACATCATAGAAAAGGGGATAAGTTGTTTGGACTGGTGTTTATGGTGAAGCAAGTCAAGTTGTTGATGGCTTTGCCAGATTTGGTCTTACTCTTCAAAATTAAAGATGTCTTTTTGATGTAGCATTTGATTATATATTCAACGCCTTAAGGGTTGATACTACTTATACTAGTTTGTACTAGTTTTTTTTAGTGATGACTTTTTAGTTTTGTTTTTCTACTTTCATTCACTAAAATAATTTGAATTAATTTTGTTTTGAATTTTTAATAAATTTTTCTTTGTGTCGAGTCTTTAATAAAATAAAAAAATATTTTTGATCATTGTTATATTGTTTTAGTCTTTCAAACATATCTTTTTTTTTATTTTAGTCCTTATAATATTTATTCATTGTGTATTCATTCTTTTAAAAAATATTTGATAAAAAATAATAACAAATTATCTGCCTATAATATTTTCCTTCTTTTATAAACTCAACTTGAACCGCCCCACCTTTTGGAGGGTGAGGACATTCCAACCCGCTTTTGATTCGCATCACACTTATTTGTTAGTATGTCATATGAAGAGTACTAATGGTTAACAATAAACCATACAAATACAATATGTATTTTAAATCATTCTCAATCAGTGAATTAATTGAAGAGTTTTCTCTTTCTTTCCTTTTTTTTTTTTTTCTTTTTCTCTCATTTTTATGTAACTCTCTTTGTATGTGTGAGTGCTGTGTGGGAGTGGTCCAATATCCCTTTTCATGAGATGGTGCATAGGCTGTATGCAAGGATAGCTTCATGTGATTAGATCGATTATGATGAAAACTTAATCCATTATGCTTTGGTTGTAACATGCAAATTACATAATTTAATATCTATTGTAGCTCAAGTTAATCGATTAATTATGATTAAATTTAATTGATCATGATTAATTTGTTTCAGTATTCAGGTCATAATTAAGACAATTTATCATTGCGATCCAACAAATTATTGGTAATCAATTTTCTTTTTAACATTGATTTGCAATTGAGGAAAAGAATATCTTTATTGTTTTCCCATTTCAATCTATTGGTTCTTTTCCCTTATCATAACAAGTGGAAAGTTTTTTCATTTAGTTTCCTTTCATTTTTAACCATTTAAAGTTTAAACATACATTTTCACTTAAATTTTATTCTATTTTTATCTACGATTTCTTATTTCCTTACTGAACCAAAGAAAACATTATACTCATTGTCCTAGTGGGTATATATGTATGTGTATCAAATAATATTAGTTTTTGGCTACACGTACGTGATTCAATACATAATAATAATGTTAGAGTGAAACTTTTGGAGGTAAAAAATAAGAGGACGAGTTTTTCAATAAAAAATGGAGAGAAATGAATAATATTTATAAGGATAAATATTATTCCTTTTATCAATTTCTTCCCGATTCATTTATTTAAATAAGTGTAAGAAATAGTAAATTCATGCTTTTTTTTTGGAGAGGCAGATGTTCATGCTTTATTTTTTTTATTTTTATGAAGAGGCAGATGTTCATACTTTAGTGGATAAAAGTTAATTAAAAAATGTTAGGATATACTAATGGATTTGGCAGAAATTAGACGTGCCTTTAATACAGTTTTCTTCAGTGACATTTGTGCAGCAACTTTCCTAGCTAGCTAGGATGAAGCATTTTCCTTAGATTATTGGCAATGATGATTAACTAATTAAAATAATTTTTTGTTATTAATCAATATATCCCAACAAATATTGATGTAGGATTACTTTTTCACTATGTTGTCATTTAGCGAAACGTGATACAAAAGTGAAAAAAACCAAATCAAAAGTAGAAGACATATAAACGCAAGACAATCTATTTTTCAAGCAAGACAAATGTGGGGCATGAAGTGGTAGAAAACGAACTCTCTATGTCTGGCTCTGTTCAGTTGGGAATTTCTATGAAAAAAAAAGACAAGAGGATTAAAATCCCGTGCAGTAACATCCAATGTTTAGATTATTTATTGAAAAATAAAATAAAAGAGTACTTAGTACGTAGCTGAAATTGTGGATTGTATATATGAATGTTTGTTGCGTCATGCATCCATAATCATACAGTGTCCAAAATATATATATAGTAGTAATAGATAACCGGAGGAGCAACGTTGAGGTTGGTAAAATATGGAGACAAGTGCATGAAAATAATAAAGAAAATATTAGAATGTGTTATAGGAATATGAGAAGAGAGGGATATGGAAAGAAACAAAGAAGAAGAATATTAGTAGCACAGGAGACAATGGAACAAGTGAGTGGAAGAAGAATCCAATGATAAAGACAATTCTATTCTATGTCTATGTGTCTCTGCGCTAGTTATATATATACATATATATAGATAGCTAGGTAATTAACAATATTTCATTAATTATTCACTTCACAGCAAGTGGAAAAGGAACCAGGAAGGACCATTACAAAGCACAAATCTCTTGCAAACAACATAGTACAAAGAAAAACAACAGCATGTGTATGGTAGCACCAAGCCCTCAAATTGTGGAATGAATTATGAAATGCATGCGGCATCCCAAAAGAAAAACTCAGTCATTCCTCCCTCTCTTCTCATTTGATACTCTTCATCAATATCTGTGTATGAGAATTTTTAATTAAAATCCAAGTGTAGTTGGAATTTTTTTTTCTTTTTGAAGAAAGAGTATGGTTGGAATTAAAACTTGTAATTTAAGTCTATTGTAGTAGTATTTGTTTTAAATTTTTTAGTTTAGTTGTTTTTTTTTTTTCAATTGACTCTTTTAATTTCGACTTTTTTTTCCTCTGCTGGTTTCATTTTTACCATTTAACAAAAGTGAATTACGTGACATTGAAACTATTAATTAAATCCTTATCAATAATTAAATTCTCCAACTGTTGTTATTTTGAGCATATAGTGAATTGCGTTGAGCAACTTGTTTGATAAATGTAGTTATAGAATGTTTGATTCCAAATTAATATATTTTTTAGTTGTTAAAATGAAAAATAAATATTTCTAAGTTGGTTTGGTTTTGTATTTTCAATTTCTATTACTCATGTACCACAATTTTACATATTCTTTTCTCACTTCTATTTCCTGAAAATTTAATTTTTTAAATTTTTTTATGAAATTCTTTTTATAAACTAAAAAACAAAACACAATTAAACACACTCTAATTTTTTTAGGATTTATTTCGGAGGAGAAATACAGATTTTTTTTTTATGTAGGATCCAAAAAATAAATTCAATCTACCCCCTCCCTAGTAAGAGTAAAACTGGGGGAAAGTGCTCCTACTTTTAATTTTTGTTTTATTTTGAAGAAATAAAATAATTTCTTACAACATAAAAAAAATTTTAAAAAATGTTAAGGAAAACAAACAATTGAGAATTTTTTTGAGTTAAATTTATGTTTTTTAATTAGTATATATTTTTATATAATCTATTTAATTCCTTAACATATGTGACTAGCCAACATCTGCCAAATCAATTTTTCAGGAACTAATTAATGTAAATTTCTGATGTAAAAAGAGTTTTTTTTTTTTATATACTAATGTCATCGTATACAAACATTAAACATGATTCGTACTTATCTGTTTCTTAAATAGTTTTTTTATAAGTTTATTTAACTAAAAATTGTCAAGTTTATGGAAAAGGGACTAAAATACTAATAAGTTGAATTTATATTTAGAAATGCACTTGGATTTTTATTGAGATTAACTTTCATACATTATTAGTGTTAATATTTTTATAATTTTATACTATAATCAATTAGAAAATATTTTGATATGAGTTTTAAAGTATCAATAGTTTATCAAACATGACAATCTATTATTAGATGATATTACAAAAATATTTGAATTATCATCATATTTTAATTAAATTTTATTTAAATTAAATGTGAAAAACTTGTTAATCTCTACATAAGTTTAATTTTCCTTGTGAGTTGTGACAATAATTTTGTCCATTGAGTCTATCTTGGCAAAACATAGTCTTAGCTTGAGCTATTTTGCCCCAACTTGAACCTTGGATTGACATGCACCCAATGCATAGTTTGCATGAGACTCATATAAGATCACTCATATATGACAATTAATAACGTTCGGGAAAAACAATTAAGTTGAATGTAATTAACTTTCATTTTAAAGTAACAAGAGAATTGCTTCTTCTTGAAAAGTGAAAAAAATTCGGTTGAACGTGATTTCAATTGAAAATCAAACACACTCTAATTATTTCATCTTGGTGTAATTAACAATCTCACTACTAAGTTTGTTACTAAAGGTGTAAATAGGAGAGCACAAAGTTGGCACTATACTTGGCAAGGATCTAAGAGCAACAACAACCGGTGACCACGTACTTGGCAATGGTCTCTCAAGTAAAGGCGGTGGGAGAGGGAAATGTGTCTATAACAACTAAAAAGATCATATGTGATGATGTTGAATGTAAGAGGATTTCTTGCTCTTTTATATAATGGTAACTCTGAGGGTTCCATATGGGAGAGAAAAAGGGAGAGAAAGATAAATAAATAGAAATAGAAAAAGAAGGAGAATTAGAGAGGAGTGTGAAGACAGAAGGGTGACATCAGAAAGATATGGATCAAGTTATATTGATCAATTAAATTAATGGAACATTAGTATCCAAATTAGTCAAATTGGTCCCTAAAAATGAACTTATTGTTATTTAAAATCATTATAAAAAAATGTTCATGAAATCTTTCTTTTGGTCATTACTAATGTATGCATGACTAATATTGATAACGTTTTAATTCAAATAATTTATTATCATATTTTTTTTTGTTAATTCTATTTTTTTTTATCGATCTAATTTAAATAATAATATTTTTCTTATATATATAATTATTTAAATTTAAAAATACTCATGTAATGAAGAAAAAATTAGTTATATACATTGTTCTTATCCAGTGTATAATACGTGTAGAGTAGGGATAACCAAAGTTCATTTCAGATTTTGTCCAAAACTGAACTAAATTGAATAATCAATTCTTAATAACTGAACTAAACTATTCATGGGGAAAAAACAATTTAGTTTTTAAAAATAGTTCAGATATAATTTTTAAATTAAAAACTGAACTGAACTATAAACAGTTTCGTGTAAAAAAAACAACAGGAATACAAGTTACAAAATTCCATAATTTCAGCAGAAATGCATGTAAAATTCCATAGTCTCACTAATTAATATACTTGGACAGAAGCAGAACTAAAAAAAATAACAAGACAAAAAAAGTCTGAAACAAATTTGGTCCTATTGATTAATAAATTTGGTCTTAAAACTATTCCTGATAAGACAATACTCGTGGAATTGTAGTCTCTAGCTTCCTGAAATTCCAACGGTCAACATTTAACCAATCTAACAAACAAGGTAAATATAAATAGTTATTAGACTCAATTAATGTTCCTTTAACCATCAAGATTAATAGCAACGGTCAATAAAGTTCCTTCATGCGGAGACAACATATTTGAAAATAGAAAAAAAAATTATTACATTCTAAAATTTATTATAAAATCATAATAAAAATATGTAAAACATTGATATTAACTAACCCTGCTCAAATTTCTTGAGCTCTTAAAAGTTTTTATCAGTAAACATTGAAAAGATGTTTCTTTGAACCAATCTTGTGTGCAAACCAATACTTCCACCATTCTAGGAGTAAGGGAACTTTGATAAGGATCAAGAATCCTTCCTCTAGCATTTAATGAAGATTTTAATGCTATAGTAGAAACAAAAATCGCTAACACCTCTTATGCCATACTTCCTAACATAGGAAATCTGGTTGAGTTTACCTTCCACCAATTTAAAATATCAAAATTAACTAACTTGATGAAAGGCTCGCAATCTTCATTTAGATCTTTATCCAACTAAGTTTTTGCATCAATTTTATGCCCGCTTGTTCGTAGATAGAAACTCATACCATGGATATCATCATCATCTTTTTCATCCAACTATACTACTTCTTAGTTAATTTGAGAGCCCTCTTCAACACCTTGGTACTGCTCATAAAGTGATTTAAAACTAGAAGACAACTTCAACTTCAATTCATCTCTCTGGTCTTCATTAAATAAGTAGTTGACAAATTGGTTAACATATTTCACCTTACACCTAGGATCAAGGACAACATCAATCAATATCAAAATGTTGATTATGTTAGATGTTCCCTAATATTTGCCATATTTAACTCTCATTTGAGTAGTCATTGAACTTATGCAAACATCATTATGATTTTCACAGTTGCGGATCTTCCTACCAATTGCAAATACCTCTCTCTCTCTCTCTCTCTCTCTCTCTCTCACACACACACACACACACACACACGTACAGTGACATAGTAAGAACCAGATTTCCACATCGTTGCATCATAAAACATCTTCAAACAAGGTAGGAGTGAATGCGCTTCATTCCAATCAAATTTTGAAGGTACACCATGTCCCCTTTGTAGATCATCAACATAATTTATTTCCTCCATTTCAAGCCTGTCAAATGCTTTTTGATACTTGATAGTTGTCTCCCAACATAAAGTAAGAAAGTTGAATTCCACCTAGTTTCCACGTCTAGGCAAACGAGGCCCGTGTTGAGAATTTTCTCCTATTCAACATAACCCTTGAATTTAGCCAATCTAGATGGTGAGAATTTGATATACTTGACTGCAACACAAATTCTTAAAACAAATTCTTTTACATGTTTTAGGCTATGCTTCACAATCAAGCACAAAACATGTGCACAACACCACATATGGATATAATCCCTCTTCAAAAGTACATTGCACCGAAACATGGACCTTTTTTTTAAGTGTTGAATCCCAAGGTCATTAGATGAAGAATTGTCCACAGTTACACTAAAGTCCTAATTCAACTCCCATTCATTCTCTCTAGAATGTCTTGTGACTTGACGAAAACTCAAAATTTTCTTTTGTAACTTCCAATTATTATTAATGAAGTGCAATCAAACTCATGTAAGTGAAGTTTTGGATTGATTTCCATGTATTTATGGTAAGACAAACCCTCCCAGATTGCCTGGAAAGAAATTTCTTCAACTTTTCTTTCTCCTCACCAAAGAGTATAAAAATGCCACATGTTAATGTTGCACTTGATGGGGCACTAAATTGTGGCTGCAAGACAAATAGAAACTTGATGAATGCTTCATTCTCCACGAACCAAAATGGCAGCTCGACAATCACAACTTGGTGAAGAGCGAACATGACCACCCACTTGCCCCTCTACAATTTGTAATGAGGAAGCATTTGATCTTTGCACTTTTTGTCCTTTATTTGGATTATCAGGGCATCTCAATAAATGATTCTTCATAGCAATTGGTCCACCCTTAAACTTAATTAGAATACCACAATAATTGTCTGTCGCTTTATAGTCTTCATTGGAATCTTCTTTAAAATGGTTGTAAGCTATTGATCAAGTTTTACACTCTCATGATGCTTTTGAATGACGTGGCAATTGATCTTTAGTGGTAGAGGCATTTGAGGTATTAGCAATTGAATGTCCTGGTGTCTTCGATAATGAAGAACCCATTTGATTTTAGCTATGTCCTGGTAGAGACAAACCAAGAACAACAAACTATGTTTTTCTAAATTCCACAACATCTATCACTTAGTAAAAGTGAAGTTTATACTTGACAACATAGTAAGCATGCATGTCATTGTTTAAATCAAACTCAAAGACTAATCCTAGTAATATTGAACAACAAAAGAGCCTTCTACACAGAGACCAAAGGGGTCAAGGAAAAACCACTACATTGGGAAAAAGAAGGAAGAAAGCTAAAAGCAATAATTAGGCAAATGGTATACGCATAGATATAAAAAAATTCACCCACCACACACAACAATATCTAAAACATTATGATATATAGTATTAGTAACTACTCATTATTAAATATAATAGTAATAACATATATAGTATTAGTAAATAATAAAAAAGAAATATAAATGGATGAAGCTTGAAGAACACAATCATAGAGCAACAACACAACCATGAAAGTCTCATGAGGCTTAAACCCACAACCCCACATCCTAAAAAATATACCCAATCTCATCACCCAACAAAAGACTCTCAACACAAGTAGTCATAACCGAGTTCCAAGAAATGACAATTAATTCTCTCAAACATTTCATCAAACACCTTCCTCGCATTCATAATCTTCTTACAACACTCCTAAAAATGAATCAAATTATTAACCCATAAATTGAGTGGATGTTTGTAAAGCACAATGGTTCAATCAAAATCAAATAAGCCATAAATGAATTTGGGATTTAAGGTCTTACTTCATGAGAGTGAGAATCAAAACTTGAACCAGAGTGCGAGATGTGAGTAAGTGTAAACCTTGAGTGGCAAAGGTTAAGTCAAAGTGAACAAAGAACGTGCATTATATCGTTGAGTGAGAGTATGTCATTGGGTCATGGCTCACTCTCTTGTGTAGTCATGTAAACCCTTGAGTTAGAGTTTTTTGGAATTAAGTTTTTTTTTTAAGTTTGACTAATTTTATTTGGGCTTATAACATCAGTTAAGTGATAGATAGAGCTTTCTCTTGCAGTCTAGAAGTGGGTTTAAAAGCTTAAAATTTGTGATCAATTTATCCTTTTTTCTTTTCTTTTTTACTGAATCAATACAACCTTATTAACTTATATATATATATATATATATATATATATATATATATATATATATATATATATATATATATAGAAGTGCCTGAGATAAATGAAACCACATGATGTTTCGTTGATATATCTAACATCAAATTTTGTAATTGATGGATTAAAAAGATAAAATAAAGGCATCATATCTTAAATATTTTTTTAATTAACATCAGTTATCAAGATGAAAAATCGTATTAATAGAAAAATATTTTAAATACTGTACCTAAAATTTATCTTTTCAGAAGAAGAAAAAAAAGGTGTCGAAGCTCCAATCCCATTTCCCAGTGAAGCCTTTTGTTCCCCTCTCCCGACAGAAAAATAAAAATGAATCCACGAAAAGACAGAAGAATTTTCTTTTCTTTTTCTCTCCCATGGCTGGTTTTCTTTTCTCTATTTTGCATCTCATGTGCCATAAGAAGACAGCATATAAACTGCAAAAAGCTAAGAGAATCTTTAGAAGCCCTTCTGGTTCTTCCCTTTTTCTCTCCTTTTTCTGCGATGCCCCCCTGGTCCTCTCCCTCTCATTGAACTCCCTTTTCATTCGCCCAACACAAACCTCTAAAAAACAAAAACCCAAAATCATAAAAGAAAATGAAAAGCTGTATAATAAAAAGTGAAATTTATCCTAAAAATATAAAGCGCTGACAAACTGATCTGGTAAAAAAAAATTAAATTCAACTCCTAAAAAATTAGTTTCACGTATACTTTAATAATAAATTAATCCATAAATTTTATAATTTAATTTCAAATAACCTTAAAAAATAAAATTTATCATTAAATTCATTTTTAAATGTTACAATTTAATGATTAAATAATTTTATATAATTTGTTATATTTTATACATTCACAAATTAAATTTATATATTTTATCTTTTAAAAGATTAATTTATTATCATATCACATTTAAAGGTTAAAAATGTATGAATATTTATCCAAAGAAAATAGAAAATAGTATTGTAATTAAAAGAAGAAAAATGTTATATAAACACTTAATATATTAATCTATACACGAGAAAAAAATAGAAAAAATATAAGGTTAATAAAGTTTATAATGGCATAGCATGGAAAGATATAAAATGTTTAAAATAATATGGTGTTTAAGAAAATAGAAAGCAGGAGGAGGAGGTTCATTGTGTCTTTGCAGCAGCAGAAAAGAGTTATAAAAGCTTGAGAAAAGCCCCCAGCTTTTACTCCTTGATAATGCCTTAAACTTAACTCAGCCCTTTTCCAACTTGTCTTTTCTCCGGCCACCGCTATCTTCTTCTCTTAAACCTTATTATAACGATGATAACTTTGTGGGACTTGTACCACGTTCTGACCGCGGTGGTGCCGCTCTACGTGGCGATGATCCTGGCCTACGGGTCCGTGAAGTGGTGGAAGATCTTCACCCCTGACCAATGCTCCGGCATAAACCGCTTCGTGGCACTCTTCGCAGTCCCACTCCTCTCCTTCCACTTCATCTCCACCAACAACCCTTATGCCATGAACTACAAGTTCATCGCCGCAGACTCGCTCCAGAAAGCCATAGTCCTCGCAGTGCTCTTGGTGTGGTCAAGAACTAGCTCAAGAGGCTCACTTGAATGGTCCATAACACTCTTCTCTCTCTCAACACTCCCCAACACGTTGGTAATGGGTATCCCATTGCTGAAGGGGATGTACGGTGATGCCTCGGGAACACTCATGGTTCAGATTGTGGTGCTTCAGTGTATTATTTGGTACACCCTTATGCTGTTTTTGTTTGAGTATAGGGGCGCGAGGCTTCTTATAGTGGAGCAGTTTCCTGATACTGCGGCTTCGATTATTTCATTCAAGGTTGATTCGGATATTATTTCGTTGGATGGGAAGGAGCCGCTTCAGACGGAGGCGGAGGTTGGTGATGACGGGAAGCTTCATGTGACGGTGAGGAAGTCGGCGAGTTCGCGGTCGGAGATTTTCTCTAGGCGCTCTCATGGCCCCAACTCGGTGTCGTTGACTCCGAGGCCTTCGAATTTGACCAATGCGGAGATTTACTCGCTGCAGAGCTCGAGGAACCCGACTCCGAGAGGCTCGAGTTTTAACCACACGGATTTTTACTCCATGGTGAATGGTAAGAACAACAACAACAACAACAACAACGTGAGTATGAGTCCGAGGCAGAGTAATTTTGGAGGCTTTGATGAAGAAAGTGGTGGGGGTGTGAGGGTGAATGGTGGTGCTGGTGTAGGTGGGTACCCTGGGCCTGCGAATGCGGGGATTTTTTCTCCGGTGGCGGCGAAGAAGAAGGGTGGTGAGAGTGGTGGTGGAGGGAAGGATCTCCACATGTTTGTGTGGAGTTCGAGTGCTTCGCCGGTGTCGGAAGGTGGAATCCATGTCTTCAGAGGTGGTGGTGGGGATTATGGGAGTGACCAGCTTCCTGTTGGTGGGGTGGCTCACCAGAAAGGTTTTGCTTTTTACGTCCTTTGACTTTTTTTCTGTTTTCAAACACAGGTTGTTTGTTTGTTACTATGTTTTGTTTGGTGTTCATTCAAAGTTTGTGGACTTGTTTGATAGTAGTATGTGTTTTAGTTAAAATGGAATAAATAGAAAGAGAGGAGAAAATTTGACTTCTAAAAGCTCAAAATATTACAATTTTCCTTATTTTTTTCATGTTTCATTTTTTTTCTATTTGGGTGTTCAAAAACTTGTTAAATAAACAAGAAATCACGTTTGGGATGTGAGAGTTATAATTATTAATTTTAATGAACGCGATATTTGTTTTCTTTTGACCTTACTAAACAGGCCTGTAATCTTGTTCAAATGTGACTTTCCTAGTTTTGTTGCGGGTGTTTTTTTGTCTCTTTTTAATTGTTGTTGGTGTTAAAGTTGGAGTGGGGTTTGTTGAACACCTGGACTGCCTTGGACTTTCCTTGTGTTGCCTTTTGTCTAATACAATAGTTTTGGTCTGTTAATCATGTTGTGTATCATCTACTATTTGGTCTTTTCTGGATCCAATAATGGTAATGTTTTGTTTGGAACTTGTGATTTTCTTTTGTTTTGATTGGAGGTGTGTTTTTTTCACGTTGTTGGTCAGATTATGATGAGTTTGGTCACGATGAGTTTAGCTTCGGGAACAGAACCGTTGCTAATGGGGTTGACAAGGAAGGGCCAGTGCTTTCAAAGCTTGGCTCGAGTTCCACAGCTGAGCTTCGCCCTAAAGCTCAAGGTGAAGCCAAACCTACTTCCATGCCACCAACAAGTGTTATGACAAGGCTCATTTTGATTATGGTTTGGAGGAAGCTGATTAGGAACCCCAACACATATTCCAGCCTCTTTGGTCTCACTTGGTCTTTGATCTCATTCAAGTATGCAATCAATGTTTCCTTGTTTTATTAATTTATTAGTTTCAATGGTTTTAGTTATACAAGTTTTAATGTTTTTGTGTTGTGTATGTGTTGCAGATGGAATGTTGTTATGCCAGCAATTGTTGCTAAATCGATATCAATTTTATCTGATGCTGGTCTTGGGATGGCAATGTTTAGCCTTGGTATATTCAATAAGATAAAATAGTTTGGCTTTGTTGTCTTGTTTGGTTATAGTGTTGTTGTATTGAGGTTTGAATTCCTTGGCCGGTTTTTGTAGGGTTATTCATGGCATTGCAGCCAAAGATTATTGCGTGTGGAAACTCGGTTGCTTCCTTTGCTATGGCAGTTCGTTTTCTTACTGGTCCTGCAGTCATGGCTGTTGCTTCAATCGTAGTAGGGCTCAGGGGAGTTCTGTTGCACATTGCTATCGTACAGGTAAAAGGGGTCCCAACATTTTTTTCTTTAATGTAATTTTTGGTCTTTAGTTTTTTGTGGTTTTAAGACTTGATAGTTCTTCTAATGTATATTTATTGTGTGTATTTTTAGGCTGCTCTGCCTCAAGGGATTGTTCCTTTTGTGTTTGCTAAGGAATATAACGTTCATCCTGACATACTAAGCACGGGGTTTGTATTCCTGTATTCTTCTTCATTTGCTTTTGCTATTTTATCATAGAACTTGAACTGGTTAATAGTGAATTAATTATCATGCTCCTACTAACGTTTGTTTTTGGTTGTTTATTTTGTTGCAGGGTTATATTTGGGATGCTAATTGCTCTTCCTATTACTCTAGTTTACTACATTTTGCTTGGACTTTGAAGCATGTTGAGGACGTGAAAAAAGGAACCACCAAGTCACGAAAAAAAAGAGACTAATTGCAGTGGATATTACACTACCCTTTTGTTATATTTATAGGTTAATTTTTTTGGCATCCTCTAACAATGGTAGAATTTCGGAATGAAGTTAGTGAGAGAGGGGGGAGTGACGTTGTAATTAATCAATCTCCAAAACACAAACAATGGTGAGAGTTGGGAAGGCAAGGAGATGGTATATTTTAGGGCTAATGGCTACTACTAGGAAACTTTTGTTTTGGCGGTTTTAGCCTTTTTTACTGTGAACCCCACTCAACTCTTTTATTATATATTTTGCTTCGTTTTAATGGAAAAAAGAGAAAGTGAAGCTTGTTTGTAGTTGTCGACACCTTTCTCTTTCTTTTCACAAGTACTATACTACTACTTTTTCTAAGGCCAAAAGGAGCATGAAGCCGATTGGGAATCTCAATCTCTATCCTATGCCATGCAAAGTGTATAAGAATATATATCTATCAACCAACACAAGTGATTTTTCTAGGGCAAAAAAAGTGGGACCGAACAGAAACTTTTGCTTGCTTGTCTCTTTGGTGCTGTTTTTTATTTGAAGCATTTAACATCCTTTTTGAATGGCACAGGTTGTCATCCACAAATTTTAATTTATTGAGTAATGTTGGAAATTGAAGCTATTGCAGGGCTATGGCTAAGGTTGCTATTATGGTCCCTGCTGTTTGCAATTACTACTATACCACTACTACTACATAGCCTAGCCGCTAATCACAGCTTGCTAAAGTAAAGATTGCACATGCTTCTGCACCCTGGATAGGGTCTTCTTTACTTACCTAAATAATCTTTTATAGTTATTGCACATCACGTTGTTGGATCCCTTGAGAGAACAATAGCACTTATTGCACCATGGTTTAGTGATCCTTCATAAATACTCTCTCTGTCTCCTTTTATGATCTAATCATACTTCACGCTTGATGTATTTATTTACTTTTGAGTTAAATTATTCATATGTGATACTTATAATTTTATGATTTTTATTTTTTTAGTTCTTATAGTTTTGAAAGTGTTTTTTTTAGTTTTTATAATTTATATTTTAATTTTTTATAATTCTTATAAGTTAAAAGAGATATATTTAGTCCTTATTATAAAAAATATAAAAATTATTAACTATAAATTATTTATAAATTATCAATTATTTTTTATTACAAATTATTTTATGATAAATTAATTATGAATTATTTATTAATATTTTTGTAATTAATTGTAATTAATAATATTATTCATATTTTAATGATAAAGATTAAAATGAAATTAAAATATAAAATATAGATCACTTTTAAATTATAGGGACTAAAAAAGAATTAAAATATAAATTATGAGAATTAAAAAAATCACTTTCAAAATTATAGGAACTAAAAGAAAATTAAAAAGTAAATTATATAAATTAAAAAAATCATTTTCAAATTATAAGGATCAAATAAGTAATTTAATTTTTTTTAAAGACTTGTTATAAGGAAATTACTAGAAAAGGTTTAATAATTTTGGGTGGGTGGTATGGGAAATGTTTCTTAAACTTTGCATAATCATGTGTTAAGTAAGGATCATAAGTTATAGAAAGGACATTTATAACAAGAGCATAGGGAGTAAGCACTGAAAGATGGATTGTTTTTGCCTTTTTTGAAACGTTAGGGAATTATTTCCAAAAGGGTCCAAAGCTGTGTCCAATGATTAATGCGAGATAGGCCTTTCCTTTCTTTACGGATTTTACTATTTTAAGCGCGTCTTTAATATTTTTTTTACTACAAATGGATAAATCCTGATATAATAGTTAGAGCTAGACTGAATTGTACATTATTTGCTAGGGTTGATTTAATGTTTATTAAATTAAAATAATAAATAATAAATTAAAACTATTCTAACCTGTAAACAGCTGTACGTTTTATAATACTAAAATTTAGTAATATATGTTCAACAGATTTTTAGCATATATTTTAGAGATTTTTGAAAAGGTTCCTAATCTATACTCTAAAAGTTTGTAATTAAGCCCCTTGATTTATAAGTTATTTTTATTATCGGGTCTCTAATCACATTTCTATTAAAGTTCTGTTAAATACAAGGACTTGCGACATATTTGGTTATTTTTTAAAACTATTTCGTGCTTTTAAAAAAATATTTTAGAAATTAGTATTTCTTAGTTTTCAAAATAAAAAATATTTTAGTGTTATTTTAATATATATATATATATATATATATATATATATATATATAAAGTATAAATTAGCTTCATAAAAAAACCTAATTAAAAAAGTTAAAACGATTTAAAAACTAACTGAATGATTAAACAAACAATCAAGTAATGTTTTAATTAAAAAAAGACTAGCAATCTAATCTTTAAACTATTTTAAAAAAATTAGTTAGATTTATGAAATCTCAATGAAAAATGTGTTCGAGGATTGAATTATAAATGATTTCAAAGTTTAGGAATTTAATTATAATTTTTTTAAAAGAATTCTCAAATAATGTAGAAACTTACAAATTAATTTAGACGTATTTTATTAGTAAATAAATTTTATGTAGGCCGTAAATTTCAGTTTTACTTTTTAACGCAACTTGTTTAAAATTAAATCAATGCAATAAGTATATTTTTTATCAAGCAAAAAAAGGTTTTCATAGATGAATGTACAAGGGGTACCAACCCATATTACAACGTCAGCCAAAAAAAAAAGTCAGCAGAAAATATTTTTAACCAAATGATTTTCCATAAGTCGGACAACATCATGAATGATTTTGTTATATTTGACGGTTTTACGAGTTATTTTTTTTAACCTCAATTTAGGACAGTAGTTTCTAAGGGAAAAATAAAACCCACCTTCGTAAGCAGAATTCGAAAGTGGTGAAGAATTGACGATATTTAAGTAAATACTTTAGTTTCAACAACTGAAAGGTAACATCACACTAGTCCAGGGAACTAAAACAATATCAAATAAGTCATTGAAATGTCAAATAAATCCCTAGTTCATAGTATCATTTTGGTCCATAAATAAATGTTTACTTTATATTAAACTTAAGCCACAATTATTATTTTTGAATTAATGTGATTGTGGGTTTACATCTTCAGGACTTATTTGACATTTTTTGTTCTAGTATATCCATATACACACTCACTTTTTTTTTAAAAAAATGAAGTCACTAACATATATTTTAATATTTGATAATGTTGTTATCCATAAACATACATTAAACAAACCTCATGAGAGTGATGAGACCCAATATCAATGCTATGGCTCGTGTCAGAAAGAGTAAGAATAAAAGAAAAAAGAAATAGTTATATTTGATATTTAAACTTGAGTTAGATTGGACCATTAAGAGTCCTAAAAATTTGATTTGACTCATTCCGTTCAAATTTAAAAGTTAGATTGAATTTTTAAGAGTCATAAACTTTTTTTTAGTATCACCCGAATTAAGATTACAAGCTAGTTAAAATAGAACTATTCTTACTAGCTGATTTATGAACCGGATGCAAATTGAATTGTGATTGATTATATTTTCATTTTGATAGAATATAATTTAGTTTTAGCTATGGTTTAATCATTGTTAAATTATTGAATGTGTTAAGTTAGTTAAACTATATATTAAATATCTTATAGTGTGTTTCGTAAATATGTTATGAATGGAAAAATCACATCAAAATGATCATAAGTAATAATGAATAGCTTCTTGATTGACACCTAAAAATCACACTTGAAGGCTTAAAAAATGTTTATTTAATAAAAAAAATATAATTTACTTATCAAAATAAACAAAAAAACATATTTTTAAGTAAAAATAATTTAGACAAATATACTAAAACAAAATAGAAAATACTTATTTATTAAAATAAATATTTTTTAATCAATCAATTTAAATAAACTGATATTTTATATATCTCTAACTGTAATCAAACATAGCCTGCTTAAACATATACTTATCCGTTTAATATCCCATTTAATTTTAAAAAAGCTTTATGCTGAAAAGTCTTTAAATTTGTGCTCAACTTTTTCTGTATAATAATAATAATAATAATAATATCAGTGCCGTTTAATTTGATGAACCTACATATTCCAAAATCTTTATGGTTTTCTGCTACTGTCTCTACTTTGCTCTTCAGCAATAATACCTACATCTCACTAAAGCCACTTTCATGATGTTGAATCATTTCAATCCTTCTGAAAGGCCGCATTTTCTGTTAAAGAAAAGCTGAATTCATGAACCAACAAACAAGGATCATAAACAAATAAATGTGAATGCGATATATAGTGAGAACAGCAATATTCAATTGCGTAATTCCTCTCCACGCCCGCAAATTTAGTCAATGATAGCTGAAAGTGATAAACTAAAAAGTGCTTTTTATGTGTGTATGAACCAATCTCAATCAAATTCAAAGCAGGTATTGTCTGTCGTGCAGGTATATATAAAAGGGCCATAAACTTTTTTTGCCCTCTCTTTTGATTAGCTCAAGTGAGAAAAAGTTCAATAAACTATTACAAGCTTATGAATATAATGATGAAACCAGTTTCATTTCCCTCATATTTTTAGTGATGTTTCAAAGAATGTGCAGCACATGCGTGTGCCACTTAAAATCACTACTCATCAGGCTTAGGCACTTTTTTTTCTCCCTCCTGTTCATAATGTTTTTGTTTTGTAATGAAGTTACTTTGTTGAATAATAAGTGGAACTATTTGATTGGCATGTTAGATGAAGCACAACCAGCCAATGCTATTCTAGTGATTAGAAAAATGCTTAGAAGGAGCTGTAAAGTCAAAGGGGAAAACTTGTATAATGTAAAGACCATGAAAAAACAGATAAGAAAAAAAGGTTCCAAAGAGAAATTTTATGAATCATATAGTTAATAAATTCATACAACATTTTTTTTATAATAATTTTTTCATCATATCAATCTTCTTAATTCATATAATCTCTTCTTTGATCTTGTGTTGGTTTGTTTAAATTAAAAAACAATTTTAAAATAAATGTTTTTAATGTTTTTTTAATAAGTAGATAAGATTTGTTTTATCAAAATAAGTAAAAATAATTTAGATAAACACATTACAAAAATAAAAAAACTGTTTATTTTATTAAAATATTTTTTAAGAAATAAATTTAAATAAACTCAACCCTTATCTCTTTATTTATTGTACAAAATTCATATGCATATACAATTGCCCAATTACGAAGAGAAGAAAGAAAAAATACAACAAATGTCGTATGGAGAGAATTATAAAAAAGTTGAGGTAATTATAAAAGATAATATAACTTTCTATAAAATAAATTATACACTAGTACATATATATACTGGTGGAAAGAAGATGCATGTTTCGGTATTAAAATAATTAATTAAGAATGAAAGTAAACGATAATGAGGCAGGCACTAATGAAAATGTTGCTATCGAAGTGTAAATAATTGGTTTAGAGCTTAAGTGGAGTAGATCTCAAGTTCACAATGTTGACAAAAGAGAGATGGATTATGATTTATGAATAATAATGAAATGCATTGATGATTGGTCAGAACCGAAAAATTTTAGGTTCTTGTAAATTTAAGAGTAACTTTAATTTGAACGTACGAACAGTTTATAAAAGAACACAATTTGGTTAGTACTGTGTGAAATTATTTCTCTGCAACCAGTGGGAAAAGTTATAAAAAAAAAAAAACAGAGGCACCGTCGAATCTCGTGGATTTGAGCAACTAATGTACCTAAGTCTGTGGTGCTCAGGATTCTATGTGGCACGAAATTAATTAGATCTGCACCTCCAAGTCTCATTTTTGTTTGAGAGATACAAAGTGAATTACATGTATTTAAGGAAGAAGGTTAAACAAAAATTACGGATCTTATCGTTTCTGTTAATAAAATTAATATTTGTTGATAAAAATTTATAAAAATTAAAGACAAGATTTATAAAGTTTATAATAACTTACACACTTATTCAATCAATTGAATTAAATTGTTTTAGACAACAAAAAAATCCCATTTTGAATTAACTCAACTTTGGACGAAAAAAAATAAATCTAAACTTCACTTTACTTCATATAATATGATATTTTGATTAGCTTAATACTGAATTTAAGAGTTTTTATTTGAATTATTATAGTTGTATTAATATGACTTTTTCAGATAACATATATTTCTTAATTTTGATTTCTTTCTAAAATTTATGTAGTTACATAAAGTAATTAAAGTATTAACCCTACATTTATGGGCATGTTTAGGTTTTGAATTTTGGGTTTGATTTCAAGATTCACGTGTATGAAAAAAATGTCACAAAAGATCTTCATTGTAGCATCTATCTGATTGTATTTTAAGAGACAATTCACTTTGCGAATTATGGAGTTAGAGAATATTTTGTTTTAGAAAAACTATACCTGTGGCTAAACTTTTTTATTTTATTTTTTTATTAATATCGTTTTAGTTAAATTTTACAAAATGTCCCTCTCACATGTGGACATAAAGGGTGTGGTGTTTAAGGCCTTTTCCCTTTTTCAATTTGGTCAAAGGGTAAGGGGATGGATGGAATGGGATTTTGGGATGGCAAGTTTGAACACCTGCCCTTTTGTTTGTTCGTGTCTTCTCTCTCCACAAAAAGAATGTTCAAAGTTTATCTTTGTTTGAAAAAAGAGCTCCGAATTTAGAAAGACAAAACTAATTTTCTAATCCATATTGTTTAACTAATTTGCTTATTCCATTTATGGTTATATCAAGTTTTGGTAAAAAAAAAAAAGTTTCACTTTACTTAATTGGGTATGAGTGTTTCATTTTCATTTGTAATCACTTATTTATATGGTATTTTTTTTAAAGGCATATGGTATATAGATTACTCAAATTAAAAAGCTTAAACTACATATGCAGCTCCATTTCTCCCCTCTTCTTGTTTGATCTATGTAAGGAAAATGAAGTGATTTACTTGAACTAAAATAACAGTTAATGTAGCTTAAAAATTGACTCAACAAAGCAGATTATAGGTTCAAGTTTTAAATTTGTAATATAAACTTCTAATGCTAATGATAATGCTTTTTTTTTTCTTTCTGTATTTTAAGGTCTTTGACATATGGCTGTTTCCCAAATTTGAGGCACTAGGACAGCGTTATGAGGTTATCAATGGATTACAAGCCCACTAGCCAATATGGGAATATGGACCCTAAAAGGCTAATATGGCATTACAATTATCCATTGTCAGTGGAGGGTCTCTTTCTACCAAAAAGAAAAAAACGTGGAGGAGGGTCTCCAAAAATATCTTGATTCATTATAGATTTTGCTTTTGATAATTTGTACATGTAATTAAAAAAATAGATAAATAGCCCTAATTATGAGGAAAAAAGCATTATCTTTTAATTTTTTTTTCTTCTTCTTTGAACATACACTATTATATATACCTGCGTATATACATATTAATCAATCAAAATGCATCAATGATGAAAACACTATTATCTGGTTTGAATTAAAAGTTTTTTTTTTTAAAAAAAAAAAAACGTTATATTGTTTTTCCCTCTACTCAACATAACCGGCCGGTATAGTGACATATCATGACTTATGAGTGGAGTCAAGCAAATTGATGAGTGATGACGATTAACTCTAGAAAAAAAGGACTATAGGCTTTGAAAATATCCTATCATAATGAGAGAAAAATTAAAAGGTATTTGCTGTTAATTTGAAGTTATTAACTTTAGAAAATATTTCCATTTTTCTATTATTCTCTTTTAATTGTAGAAGGATTAAACTTCTCTGAAGTAAAAAACATGTAAAGTAAAAAATTAAAAGGCGTTTTATGCTTATTTGAAGTTATTAACTTTAGAAAATATTTGTATTTATTTTCTATGGTAAAAATATGCGAGATGCTTTAATTTTCAGTAAAAAAGGGTAGGCCAAACATGTAATACTTTTAAATGTCATATAATAAACAAATGAAACTTTTAAAAGTGACATTATTTTTGAAAAATCCAACCCAAATCTTAGGAGGTTTGGAAAGAAAGAGGATGAAAATGAAAAAAAATAAAAACTTAAATAACATGTGATCCATACTTTTATATTTTACTTTAGACTTAAATATGTTTTTTTATCTCTAATATATATTCAAATTTTATATCTGGTTTCTAATCAATTTTTCCTTTGCAATAGATCTCTCATACTTGAAAAGCTTTGTACGAGGTCTCTGTCGTTAGAAGGGATCCATTAGTTGCTGATATGATTGTTAACTCTACATGCTAGCAAGCTATCTCCAATGTCATGTTGAATTAAATGTGACATGTGAGCTAATCATGTGTCGTTTGACACGACATCATGTTTTAATTAAATTAAAATGAAAAAAATAGAAGATTAGAGTTTCTTATAATGAAAATTGTTGTTTGAGAATAGAATGAAGGTTGTGTCTTCTTCCCCTAGCATTGGTTATCATCATAGAGAAAAGGAGCCTAACAGTCTAAGATTCGTAATAGTGCACCTCCGTATAACATTGGGTTGGCTTCATTGAGGGGTTTTTGTGCGAGTTAAATGTCCTCTGGTCCAGAAAAGAGAATGACATTCATGTGAGCTTCTTTTTCATCACTTGGGTCCCTATGCATTCATTGTTGGTGCAACAAGCTGGCGATTCAACTAACATTTCGAACCAAGAAGCATCCAAACAAGATATTTTGGC
The DNA here is from genome assembly GCF_000004515.6 of Glycine max. Taxonomy (NCBI): domain Eukaryota; kingdom Viridiplantae; phylum Streptophyta; class Magnoliopsida; order Fabales; family Fabaceae; genus Glycine; species Glycine max. Next base: position 35,190,190 of record NC_016090.4, read on the forward strand.
AATGCGATGAGTGAAATGTAAAAAAATGTTACTTTTGACATAGTTGGTTTCTACCGTGTTTTGATTTTTATTGTGTTCTGTTTTAGGGTTCCAAGTGACTGTTGTATAATGTGTAGGAAGATAAGAGGTGTAATTTTTGAGTCTGTGATGATGATTTGCCAAAATATTTAAACCAAAGTTTTAGAAGTATTGTGGAGGTTAATCCTTATCTTTCACGAGTGGAGGAGTTGAAGCATAAGGTTATAACAATTGAAAGAAACTTGCATCACATAAGGAAAAAATTCATTTGTATGATAAACTAGTTCAAGAATTAAAGAAGATCCTTGCAAAAGAAGAGACTCAATCTCGGGAATATGCCAATGGTGTTGAAGAACTATGGAAAGAAATAGTAAAGTAACAGATGAAGACAAACATTGAGAGAAAGAGGGTGAAGGTCCTAGGATACATTGTGGTCTTCCTTTGGAGTTTGTTATGTGTTATCACCATTGCATTTGCAATTAAGTAGATAATACAAATTGTTGTTTTGTTGTTTTTTGAGATGTACTGATTCAAAATATGTTGTGATCAAATTTAAGGTTGTGGGATTGGTATTTAGTTATTATAAACACAAGTTTGTATGAACATATTTAGTAATGATAATTTTTGGATCATGTTCTTATTAAATTCCAAATCTTGTATTAGGTCCCTATATGAAACCTCTATTTTTAATTGTTTTAATTTAATTTTAATTCAATTCAAATATGATGTTAAGTCAAACGACATGTTATCAACTTACGTGTCACATCTAATCTGACATAGCATCATAAATAACTTACTTATGTGTAGAGTTAAGAGACACATCCGTCACTAACAAATTTTTTTAATGATAAAGATCTCATGCAAAACTTTTCAAATATTAGAAATTTATCATAACGAAAAAATTTATTAGAAATCAAATACAAAATTCATATATAAATCAGAAATAAAAAAATATATTTAAGTTTTTATTTTAATCCAAAATCTTTATTTTAATTCATTTGATTTTTTAAAATATTTTTCTATATACCGAATGGATCCTAAGAAAGTGGAAAACTAAACGATCAATTCAACAGAGATGCACGAATACCTCTCGCAAGGTAAGACGAGCCCTCTATCATACATCCCCTTGTTGCATGACATATAAATGATGTAATGCATATACAAAATTCTCTCTCTATCACGAGGTGTTGAATAGTAGTTTAAATGTCCAGTATATATATTAACAAATAATAACGATATGTTTGAACATTTTTTTGTTTTTAAATATTTTATCAAGATCTTTAATTTTTAATTATTTTTTTATCATATTATATCACTTATAGTAATTATATTTTTTTATTTTTTCTCTCAAGGTATAAAAAACATTCGGGTGATTAAATATTTTTTTCTATTTAAATATAATAGTCAATGTAGAAGAATTGTCCTAGAAGACAAACTTTTGATTTTGGCCACTGTTAGCAACTTACCATGAAGTGGATGGGGCTATGGGAGTCTAATTTGAATTTATGAAAAAGCAAATGAAATATATTTTATAGAGCTAATTATTTGAATTGAACTTTAAAGTCAAATCACATTTTTTTTTAAAGTAAGACGATTTTAATCAAATCAAGTTTAAACTAGATTCATTTGATTTTATAAAAAAATAGTTTTAATTAATAATCAATTTTTAAACGAGAATCAGATTTGAATCCAGCAATTTTAGAAGTCCAATTTTAATTCTAAAGCTGTTCAAAATCAAATTTAAAACTTTTTTAATTGACCAGTTTTGAAATAAGTTTTTTTTAAGCAAAACTGATTTTAAACTTTTTTTTATCCAAAGCTTCAATTTTTTAGGGAAATGAAACCAATCATTAATCCTGAAGGTTAAATAGAGAGATTAAGGGACAACAATGTTAAACTAATGGCATCCAATAATAAAGAAGGAGCTAGCTAGGGTTGTGGAGCTGTGGATATATGTGGAAAATTAACTCCTCCTACCATATTGAGAAATCTTTGATGCTTCTATGTCATTGCCATTCTTTGGTAGAAAAATGGTCTATATATAGAGATAAAATTTTGCATAAATATGATTAGAGTAATGCTAAATAGTAGGAAACAATTCACACGAACAGCACAAAACAAAAATATTTGAATTCTATTGAATACAAATAATATATTAAAAAATAAAAATAAAAAGCAAGAGTTAAAATACACAGTAATAGTAATTCGTTTGAATATTTTTTCGTACCAGCAAGCAATTTCCATATGAATATAAATATGAAATATAAATTTTGCTTATTTAATATAAATGAGAGTGAAATAAATGCAAAATTTAAATACAATTTTGTTGTTTTAAATTTGAATACAAGAATATTTATTATCGTGTGTGGATAAAAAATGTGGATTATTATTTAAAGTGGATTCCACATACACGTGTAAACTGGAGAAGAGGTGGGACGGGAGTCTGAGAAGTAAATTGATTACCATATCAATAATGAAGGACAAATTTTACCATTTATATACAAGACAATTTATATTAAAATGTTTTTCAAGTTTTTTTTTTTTGGGTGAGTAGGTATTTTCGGCACAGGATTAAAGACTAATTTATCGAGTTACTAAAATTTGTTTAAAAAATTGTTTTTTAATAAATATTTTTCTATAAAGAGTATCAAACAATGAAACTAATAAGAGATCTAATTTAATTAATTCATGAGTAATGCATATCAGTAGTTATAAAATTTTTATACCTAAATTTAATTCTTATAAATAATAAAAAATCAAATATTTTTGCAAGTATTTTATGAGAAGTCATTAATGATTACATGACATATAATGATTAATCCGTAGATGGATTAGGATAATTTCATGTTCCTAATTAAACATTAATCATTTCATGACATATAATTAAGTGTTATTAATTTTTTTATAAATAAAAAAAATTAAATACATGTCATGTGAAAATGAGTTAAGATTACTGATACTATATAATTTTAAACTATTAAATAATTTTTTTCTTTAGGAGTTATAAGATTAATTTAATAATTAATGAAAAAAATCAAAGATTTTATATTATTTCCACTTGAAAAATTAATAGTTAATCATTGGATTAAGTCCATATTTCCTCAGCATAATTTTTTCATTAAAAAAATGGAGAGAACCTAACCAATAATCACATACTACTAATTATATACAAATAACTGTATTATAATTTTCGAAAACAATAATTTAATTGTATAAAAAATGAAAAAAAAGGAAATGGGCACCGAAAGGCAGGAATAGGAAGTAGAAGGGGATTATTTGATTTGAATTTGCAGTGATATTGGAATGGTTTTTGGGTCAGTCAAAAAGAGCAATCATAAGCATCACTTCACGTTCACGACCACAAAAACTGAAAAACTGTACCACACTCACTCAGTCCCTTCTTATTATTAGCCCCCCTCACACCTACCCTATCATCATGCACCACTTCGCCTTTGCCATGGACAACTCTCACCTCCTCCAATTCCTTCCCAACACCACCACTTCCACCAACAACACCCCCTTCTTCCACCATGCACCACCACACACTCACTCCACCTTCTCTACTAATTCCTCCAATAATACTAGTTCCTACCCCTTCCACCTCTCCCAAATTACCGAAACACCCTCCCACCATGATAGAGCCCTCGCTGCCATGAAGAACCACAAGGAAGCTGAGAAGAGAAGGAGGGAGAGAATCAACTCCCACCTCGACCAGCTTCGCACTCTTCTCCCTTGCAATTCCAAGGTATATATACGTCTAAGATTTCACCTTATACTTATACTCTAACGATACACACAACTAACTAACTAATATGCTGTGGGTGTGACCTAGTTGCTACATATATAACTTTAATTTCTCCCTTAAACATATATAACTGGAAATCAATTAATTTCCAGTTAGGAAATTAAAAAATAAAAAGACACACATAGAGTTGTACACTCACACATATGTATATGTGCATTATTTATTTATTTCATTGTTAATTCTTCCTTTGGTTTTGATGAGTGTAATTGTCACCTTTTCTTTCTAGCTAGCCAGTTGTTTTTGAAAGATAGAGAGTGGTTTGTTCCTTCTTTTGATCTCAAAGGTTGCATACTTTTTGACCAACAAAGTTAAATCTATGTCTTCTAGTTGACTAGACTTTAATTTCATGGAATATGTACATACAGCAGGATGAGCTAGATTAATTTCTAGGAAGAACTCATAAAATCCAAAGTTTCAAAAGAGATTCGTATTCATTTCATGTTTCCAAAAAGAAACCCCAGCTTGATTCGTAAAGACATTGACACATAATTGAGTTTGGGAAAGTGAGTTTGCTTTTACAATGATAAGTTATACTATTAATATCATATTATACAGTACTATATGATATGTGTATTAAATTTTTCCATGGTTGTTGTTGTTGTTTGATTTTGGTTCAGACAGACAAGGCTTCGCTTTTGGCGAAGGTTGTTCAGCGGGTGAAGGAGTTGAAGCAACAAACATCCGAGATCACCGAGCTCGAAACCGTCCCGTCGGAGACTGACGAGATCACGGTGCTCGCCACCACCGGAGGGGATTACGCCTCCGGTGGTGACGACGGGAGGCTCATCTTCAAGGCCTCGCTGTGCTGCGAGGACCGCTCTGACCTCATCCCGGACCTCATAGAAATCCTCAACTCGCTTCACCTCAAAACCCTCAAAGCCGAAATGGCAACTCTCGGAGGAAGAACTCGCAACGTTCTCATCGTCGCTGCTGACAAAGAACACAGCATTGAATCCATCCACTTCCTTCAGAACTCGCTCAAGTCCCTTCTAGACCGGTCCAGTTCCGGCGACAGGTCGAAACGACGCCGTGGCTTAGACCGAAGACTAATGTCTTAAACCGGATACTGTTTCCATTGCTACACATGCAATATGTTGGTTAATTCGAATAGGTTTATGTGTTTGCAGGTTTTGGTAATGTAAAGCGAAATTAAGTTGGATGGATTAGGAGTTTAATGACTCTGTAATCAATTTTACACTCTTAGTCAGAAATCAGTTTTACTTTATTAACCAATCAAAAACTAGTATTAGTATATGATTTTTAAGATAATTATTTTAAAAATTAATAAATTTATTATTTTTAATAATTTATGATTGAATGAAAGTGTAAAACTAATTTAAATTTTTAGTGCATAACTTATTTTTACTTATATTAGTTTAGGTTGTTATTTTATATGCATGGTAGTGAGTTAGTTAGGTAGCTAGGGTTTGTGTGATGTGTTTGGAATCTTTGCATGTGAACTTGGAGTTGCATGTAAGTAGGAGAAACAAGAGGGGTGGGAATCTTGCTGCAGGGTAATGGGGAAGGGAATGGAGTTTTTGTTTAATTACGTGCTGTGCAAGTTGTGGCTTGTGACAGCGAGGGAAAGGAGTCTGTTTTTTCTGTAAAAGCAATGCTTCTGTGAGTTTCCAAGCATGTAGAAAATGGCATATTCGTTTTCTCTTTCATGCACTTTCTTTCTCTGAGGTTTGTGTGGTATTTGTGATTGTATGTGGTTTGTTTTTCCTCTTAGTCTAAAGAAGGAACTGGGTGGGAAAAGATGGAATATGGTTGTTGGGAAGTGGGTCTTTTTGGGTTGGACTCTTGCTCAGGTTTGTTCCGGTAATATTGAGATGTTGTTGAAGTTTTAGTTATAGTACTAGCTCTCTGGGTGAAACATGATATTTCTCACTCCAATGTCAAAGGACTAATTCTTTAAATAGATAATAAGATTCATTTTAAAAGATTAACTTTTTTTAATAGATATTTTAATTTTGATTATAAACTGATATATAAGAATCAAACTCTTGTCTTGGGGCCTGTTTGGATATAACACAAAAATGTTTTTGAAAACTTCTATATTAAAAATAGAGTTTTTTTAAGTTCTCAAAAGTACTTTTAATCTTATATTCAAATAAATACAAATGCATAATTTATTAGGAGATAAAATTATCTGTGAACTATTTCATATAGTGTAGATAGTAACAACAATAGTTGTTTATGTGTGTGACAATGAAATAACAAGGGGGTTATAAATGGACAGGGGTTTCGGTCCCCGGAACCGGAAGAATAATGTGCTGTGTTGTGTTCCCAAATCATGCTTTTTGGGGGGAGAAAAAGGAAAAAAAAAGTGTTGTAAACGGTCGGAGAAAGAGAGCAAGCTTATTACAAAGAATCAGAGCTCAGAAGGTAGTTATTCATACATAGATGTTAAAAAGGCTTTTTAGTTAATTTGAGTGCATAATTTCTCTGGTCAGTTAAAGGGCGGAATATATTTGTTCAGAGCAAAAGAAAACAAAAAACTGACAAAGAATTGTAGTCTTGCCCGGGACTTCAGATATGTCAGTGTAGAGATTGTACTGTGTTTTGAATTTTGTTGTCAATTTGTTTACTGTAACACATACAAATGATTCTATAAATGGATAAATATCTAATTGATATGTTATATTTTATCGCTTACAAGTGCAGCTTATTATCTATATGATAATTTATCTAAAAATAGTTGGTTTGGTCAAGACGGCTTGAGAAGTTGAGAATGTAATAAGAAACTAATTAATTAAAAGGTTTGAGTTTTGACTTGTGATACTACTATTTACTAATCTACTATATATCCTTATGCCATAGGTGTACTTTATTCATTGCCAAACTCCTACACATACATGGTTACTAAATTTCATCAATTTTTTTTTGAATAATGTATGGGTGAAATTAATTAATCTGAAGGCTTTTTCTTTTATTCAAGGTTCTCCATATATGAAATTTCAGCCAACATATCTAAATCTAAAATGGATGGGTCCATTTACGAAGGGCAAAGTACTTTCGGCTCAAAACCTTATTTAAAGAAAAAATTGCTTGGCCACTTGGGGGTCAATCTAAAGTAGTATATATTTAACTGACATTGAAATGCTAGCAACATGCACATGACAAATTCTTTATAATAAATTTTTTATACCATTAAATAATATTTTTTGGAAAAAAATGCAGGTCTAATTCCTTACTTAATAAATTTTGATCAATAAAAAAAAGTATGTTAGAAAAAATATATTATAATTTTATTAATAATGCTTCTCAAATTCATAACAAATGTTACAATTTAAATTATTAATTAAGAGATGGTTTTAGCTAGCTGGAGATGATCCCCACCACCGCAACAACAACAATATAAGTTGATGTAGATATGGGTTTGACTCATTCAAAAGATTTTACAATTCTACAACTCACTTTTTTATATCTTTAAAAGAAAAACTATATCTATGCAACCGATTTATAATATGATTTATTTATAATAAAGAGTGATAAGAAGAGGTGTGAAATAATATATGATAAAAGGAGGAAAAGATATTATAAAAAAGGTGTTGGATGAATTATATTCCTATTTTTAAAATGAATGGTGTTATTAATGCACAATTAATATAAGTTACAAGAGAAATACAATTTTTAATATGTATTTTTGAAAACAAGTGAAGAAAACTTATGAAAATGTATAATTTAAAAATGATTCCCTTTTGGAAAACTTGCATTGTCTTGCTGTCTTGCACGGCCATTAAATCTATAACAATATATCAAATCCATGTCTTGTGGCGGTGAAAAGTAGTGCTGCAATGTAAAATTCGCGGCATGTACTTAGAAATCTGCAGATACGTAAAGCTAGCTTGATCATTGCCTTATCTGTTTTTTCCTTTTCTAATATAATGGGTTTATAAACAGACAAGTAGAGGGAATGATTAAAAAAAGAAAGTAATATCATACAGTACATAAAATGGAAAAAAATAATTGCTAAATCTCATAATTAGCTATTAAGCAAAAATGTCCTGCATTTATCCAAACTTTCTTTTCGTTCTTTAATTTTATTATTAAAAAATAAGGAGTAAAATAAGATGGGTTACTCCTTATTTCTTAACACTCAATATAATATAAAATAGTTTTATATTACGATGGTCACTATTTTATGACTTTATGCTAATTATTATAAAATTTAATAAATCTATTATATGTTTGTAACTAGAACAAGATAAAAACAAAGAAAGAAAGAAAAGTTTGTCTCATATTATAAAGAATGAAGACTAGCAATCTCTGAAGTGAATTGAATGAACTTTGACTGGTGGGAAATGAATGCAAACCAAAGCAATCACTAAGCAGAAAAGGTCAATAGCTAGCCTTCTCCATCGTCCACGTGTGTATGCAGAGTCATAGAGATACAGATTTTTCAGGTCAAGCGTGTGTCATATCGGCTTTGTAAATCATTATTGTGCTGTGTCTCACTTTTATATTTAATATACTATAACCTATATGGCATACATTGATTCAATTATACAAAACTAATTATTAACTTTCTCCTGCTCTTATAGTACCCTAGAATCCCTCTCTCTCTCTCTCTCATATATATATATATATATATATATATATATATATATATATATAAACACAGAAAGAACACGCGAGGTAGAAGTGTGCATAAAGGAGGCTGACAAAAGGTAGCACGAGTGGGGACTGGAACATAGCAAAAATCATATAATGAGAAACAAAAAAATATATTTTGCTAGTTGCAGTAGGTATGAGGAGTTTGAAGTAATGAAACATAATTTAATAACAAATCCTTACTAGTGTCCTAACGATAAATACTAATCAGTATCTTAAAAACTAATCTTTTTTTATTAAGATGCAAAAAAATAAACTCCTTATTTCTTAAATATGTTCTTATATTATTTTTAATAAAACTTTTCTTATTAATCGAGCAATGGTTTACTTTATGTATTAAAGTGGGGTCCATGATTAAATTTTTATAATCACTTCTCATATTAATAATAATAATTCATGATTATTATAAAAGAAATAATCTTATTTGATGTCATTCTTTTATTTAAACGTTTTTACCTTTAACTACTATAAATTACATTTTATTTTAAAACAAATTACACCTAATTATATATATAAATAACTTTCAAGTTCGGAGTGTCTTTTTTATTACCAATAATAATATATTACAGAGGTTTAAATTTTAAATAACATGAACAAGTTTCACCCAAAGTCCAGACAAAATGCATTGAGCATCGGGTGATTTGTCGGAGACGTCCATAATTAGCATATACTTTCTCTTTTGTTCCAGACTGTGATTATCCCTTTTTAATTAAATTGCCTCTATTCTCATTCTTGTTGTGTGGTGTGCCTTATTCCTCTTCCTCCATAAACCACAAGCTACATGTATATATATATATATATATCTCACTCACAAAGGCACACATATATGCTTGCTCCTCCTATGGTAATGCAATCATTCCTGCCACTATATATTAACTTTTCCCCACCCTTCTACATAAAATTCAATATGTGCAAAATTGCAGATAAAAGTTGCACCATCCTAAATTAGCATGTGAAGCCTTTCCATTGTTTCCTTAGTTCATTTGGCTATAATTTAGAAATCCTACTTGAATTCTCTCGCGTCTCTATAATTCTATATTTCTCTAACAATGCCCTTGATCAACTCATCACTATTTGAGGAAAACATTTAATTAGTCTCTAAAATTTAGTGCCATTTGTTAATTTGATTTTTAATGTTTAAAATGTAATTTTTTTAGGTAAAATTATAGAGTAAATTGAGTTATATTTTTTTTTACGTTTAAAATTAAATTTTCATTTTATAAAAAATGTAAATTTAATTCTTAAACGTCAATTTTGTTATAAAAAAAAACTCAATTACTCTATAATTTTAATGCGCATAAGTATATTTAGATTCTAGTGTTAAGATTAAATCATGTGAATCTTATTTTAATGTGTGCAGAGCTGTGTCAAGTCACTTTTACCACAAAATTTACTAATAGCTTCCAAAAGTCACTAAAAAACTGGCAACAAGTTTGTGAGGGTAGACGCAGAACCAAACAGACGGGAAGGCATAATACTTTTAAAAACATAGTAGTACATGTAGTTCTACTATAATCATCAACAATTCTCAAATAATTACTTTTTACTCGAATTTAACTATAAATTAAAAGTGAAAAAAAAACTTATTTTCACCAATTATTTATAAAACTTTAAAAACAGTGAACAGTGAGAAATAAAAATCAAATCAATTCGAACACAATTTATATAATCCATGACCCAATTATGACAGAAAGGAGTTTTATCTCATCATATATTTAGGTGGAAATTGATATTCACCAGAACTGTGTTGGTATTTAACAAAAAAACTGTTTTAATTGTGTAAATAATAATAAAAAACGTTTTCATAAAAAAAATGCTAGCTTGACTAGGGTCAAATTAACATCGGTAATACTCTCTTGTGAATGCTTTTTTCTTCTTCTAGTTATGACATTGGCAACTTCTTTTTTTAAGGGGGTGTGGTAGCAGCAACTACAGTCCAGTTTTTGTTGCCTATATGGGCCTTTTTACTGTTATCTCCAATGCCCAAACCAACCAGAGAAAACAGGAAACAAGGTCACTCTTTCGATGATCCTATTCCCTCCACATTCTTCTGATTTCACAAGATAATCATCAATGCAACTTTCTCTTCTCAACAAATTCTTTCTAATTGAATCCGAAACAGAAGATACTGTGTATAAAATTAACTTTAAAATGAAATATGGACAGTCAGACATCTCTAAAATCAGTTTCTAAAGTGAGCAAATAAGGATACATCAATTCTTAAAGAAAGAAAGCGAAAAAGAAGATAAATAATGCCCTTTAGGATCTGTTCGTTTGAGGGGAAAGAAAACAAAATAAATAAATAAACAGTAAAATGATATGAAACTCACATTTTTACACTCTAATTTAAAACTTTCATTTCAATTTATTTTCTCTCCATTTCTTTCTACTCTACCTAACGAATCCTAAATCAAATGGATTTGTACAGCCTTACTTGCTCTCTTACCCCTAGTGCAGGCATTATGCAAAATTCCTCATTTGAAATTATTTTAGAAGCCTCTTATTTGGTGTTATCTTAGAAGCCACTTTAACATTTGGTGTGGCATTTGGAAAACGTGTTATAAGAGCTTATTGAGTTTATATCCTAAATTATACTATAATGCTTGTTAAAATAAACGAAAAAAAAAAACAAACTTAAACTAGAGTGCTAATCAATTCCCGATAAACTTTTTCAAATGGCCCCCCAAATGAGAATGTATAACTTTCTTTGAAAATCAAATATTCTGCTCAACACTTATTCCTAGTTCCTACCACAAATGCATGGAAGTATCTTTACACACATTATATACGATCCTACCACAGTAATGAAATATGTTAGCTGAAGTCAGAAGTTCAAAACTGTGATTGCTGAAACCAAAACACGCATAAATATCTCATACAAATAATTTAATGATCAATATTTATCTGCCAGCAAGAATGGTGTCAGCCCACTGATTGAAAAAAACACAATGGAGACATTTTACAGGAGCCTTAATTTCCAGCAAAGAATGAAAGAAGGAAAATGATCAGAAGTTGTTGGTTTAATGTCACCCTTGTATAAGTAATATCACTTCTGTTGTCTGTCCTGCAAAGCATTTACTGATCAAGCACCAAACGATTGTGATCAATGAGCAGATGATAATGTTAGTCAGTTACTTGGAACCGAAACTTATTCATGGGTCCAGTGGGTGGACGTATTATAGCAATATGAAGGAAACAATGTAGAACCCCATTTTGATGGAAATTTTAAGTCACAGGCAGAAGATTGGCAATCATTGAGAAGCAGTTACAGACTTAGAATGCCTGGAACTCTCACAACCTGGCCAGTTATGTAAGCTCTCATGAGTAAATGGAGGGGGCTTAGGAAAATTGAGCAACAACATATTCTATATGCAATACTATTTTGGAAGAAAAGAGAAATAAATGCCAAGCAATTTTACAGCATTAACTGTACAACTGAAGATTTCTAGTAGTGAGCTTATATAAGTAAACCAATCAATATCACACTGAGCATAAATACCCTTGACCAAAAGAAGTCAACAATTTCTGTCATATTCAAAAAATATGACCACAACCACTCAACCATCTTTAAAAAATTCAAATTCTTTGGTAGTTGTAATTAGCATGCTTTAAGCATACACATTGTTATTAGAATCCAATCCAACATTGTCTACACTTTCCTTAAGCAGCCATAGGTGCTTTTTTAAAATTAGGGATCTATTGCATAACTTAATCAACTCTAGCTTGAAACCATAGATGCATCATCATGATGAGAAGAAGTCTTTGGTTAAAAATTTTCCCTATTATCGTGAACATGATACCATAGTTGATAGAATTATACTAGCAAAAAGACACATTGTATCAGGAGCATATTGCAGAATAAATAGTTGGACAGCCATTTGAAAAACTGAAGCCACCATAGTCAAAACTCTACAGGTCATAATATGTTACTACTTTCAATTCTCTAGATGGTTAATAGGGATGTTTATCACAGATAAGATATTTTCTTTTTGTCTGCTTAGGCTGCACAATGGAAGTACTATTGAATTTTCAAGCTTGGATATGTAACATAGATTGAATTGAAAGCCAATTCCAAATCTCAAAAAGTCTATTGCTACTTTCTTTTAATATGGTGAGATCCTTTTAATGTAAGATATAATAATACATAAACAAACCAGGTTGGACAGAAAGAGATCTAAAACAAATTCCATTACCAATATATTAACTTACTTGTGAAATTACAGATCTCTTTATCTTTATGATTATTTCTATATTTGATATATATATATATATATATATATATATATATATATATATATATATATATATGTTGACCAACATGATAAAATTGAACAACACCAAAATTGGAAATGCAGGAAGAAACTTACCCTGACTAAGAAGACTTTGTTGACAACCAAAACAAGTATTGTGAAAACTGCGGCTTCAATCATTTTGAGATGATGGAGTGACCTCATCAAACATCACTATAGGAAATAGATGATGATATGACCTTGCCAAATGGGGTGAAGAAATAAGGGTGAATCCACACACACTCACTACATCCAGTGGGAAGCTCACAGACACGAACTTTGCATCTTGGACAAGTGTATCCCCCTCCGGTTTTGACCTCTTTCATGACATACAGAACCCTCAGCTGACCGTTGTGGGAAACCCATCTTAATTAAATTAGCAGTAGCATACTCTGCTATTGCTGGAGGTGGAGGTGCATGCTCTAGGATCAACTATTTAAAATGGGACTGCACAATGCATACATTCATGAATTTACAAACATTTGAAAATTGCAAACAAATTCTAAGGTGATTAACAATATTTTAAGTACTGCTTGACTATAAAAATTCAAATCACTTTCATAGAGGATTATTTGTATTTGTACTACATCAAAATCAACAAACTAACCTCCTTTTTTTTTTTTTCTTGACGAAGCGAAAGACCAAACTGAGCAAAGAGATCAGCTACAACATTTGACTCCCTAAGAACAGAGAAGCATGCAACATCTTGAGCTTGTTGAGCCAGTTTCTTCCGGGTGTTGAGAGAAACCATTTAAAACCAAGGACATAGTTGAGGCCGAATCAGTTTCAACAGCAATCTTTACGAATCCCCTAGCTAAAGGCAGTCTCTAAGACCATGAAAGATTGCCCAAAGCTCCACTTGGAGGATCGAATGAGCTTGTAGCAGCTTGGAGAAGAAAACCATAACTAAGTCTCCAGAATGGTTAGATATATACCCTCCACAGGCAGCTCCTTTTGATGAGAAAGCTCCATCACAATTCACTTTAACCAGCCCAAAGGAGGAGGTTTCCAAGGAACAACATAGTTCTGGTTTGGCGCGTAAAGATCCCCAACTACCTTGTTGGATTGTAAAATATCAGACACAATGGCTTGTTCTTTAAACAGTAAAACAGAATTAAGAATCCATTTGTCTGCGAAGATGAACTCATTTCTCCTTCTCCTCCCAAAAGAAAATGACCCAACTGTTACAAAAACGGTCCAGGCACGAAGCTACATTGAACTGGGCTGATCAAAGTCTCCATTACAGCTTTCATTTTTAGTGCAATAAGCTTGGAAATAACGTAGTGCAATGGAAATAACGAGTATTTTTGTCTCCAAAGTGCATCCATTTGCACCTTGATTTCTGATAACACATGATTTCTTCCTTAAGGAGAATAGAATCCAGCTCACTCCACAAATCCTTTTGCAAGTTTTTGAGGAATGAATTAAGTGGATTGTGCGCCAAAGATCTCGAAATGCCATTCAGCCTCCGCAAAAGCTTTCTTTTTTGTCTCTCAATGTTTCCAAAAACATATTTATTCCCCATTTGAATAGAGTGTTGAAAATTCCATATAGTTTGATTCCATTGATTGTTAGTCCTCCAATTATCCTTTACAAAATCACCAAACTTTTCATGGGTGAATCACCGTTGTTAATGGATTGACAAGTATGCTAATTTGACCTAAGTAGTAAAGTTAAAACAAAAATTCGAGTGTCAAATTCATATACACTTTATTTGTACTTAGGTAGATGAATATTTTATTAATAAAAGAAATTAAAGAAAATTATTTTGAAGAGATTATGAGAAAAATAATAATTTAAATAAGTTAAATCAAACAAGAGGTGAATTTAAACAAAGATTTAAATTAATTAATTAAAGACAAAAGAGATAAGAAAATCCAATATCCTTGTAGTAGGAGATTCAGAAGATCAAAATGTTAGAAACTTAGCCCACTAGAGTTACTCTTTGATGCAATGTTAATGATTTTTTTTCTATTTATAATTATTGCAATTTACACATGCATTTACTAGCATACTCTAACTTTGATCTTTTTCATGAAAGAGCTTAATTTATCTATTTTCTCTCTTAAATTCCTTTGCAGAGCTAAAATAATAAATTGCATTAAGAATAACGATATATAACATACTAAACAAATATCAACCTATCTCTAGTGATGATTTTATTTATATATTATTTCCCACTTCTATTAGAAAATAACGTTTTTCAACGCTACCCATAAAACTTACCATGCAAATGAGTGATCAAGCCACCAACAATAATATTAAGCACAGGAAAGGATAATGCAAAAGTAATATTATTAAATAGATAGAAAGATAAATTACATCAATAGTAGTTGACTACCAAGTTCCCAACAAAGGGGGTTTAGCCTCTCATTATCATGACTATGAGAGGCTAAATTACCCATTCTTGGAGGCTTGGATACCAAAAACTCTTTGATGCAATGATCTTTACTATCCATTTAATGTTATTTCAATATTATTACTTCCGTTCTATGTTTATTGTCTTGTTTATGGTTCAATCACTCATTTACATGTATGTTATAGGATTTTAATTATTGGGAAATGTTTTTACTCTAAGAACTTGAAGGAACTTTTAGGTAACCCATGTCTAGGGATGGAATGGTGTTTTTTAGCCTTATTTATGCATCTTTACTGTTAAAACAAGTTACTTGATTTAGCTTTCTAAGAGATTAGGAGTGAAAGTGATTTAGGCTTTTTCACACAAGGGATCATGGTTAGACTAGTTTACTTGATGAATGTAATAGTCAAAATAACTTAAAATGGTGAAAAATCCTTAAAATTGCATCAAGAGTATTTTTGGTAAGCCAAACACCAAACACTTCTATAAAAATATGCGCCAAGTATCATTCTCCACATCCAAGTGTTTGTTTTTCTTGTCTCTTGCATCTTGCTTTGCTTTTATAAACTTTACTATTGTTGAAATTACATTTTTGCATTATCACTCTAAAAAATATTTAGTTTCAATCATTCTTTCGTTTAAAATTTGGTATATACAAACGTTGAGTACAATCAGAGTCCCTGTGGACTCGACATTCAGTCTTATCGTTTAATATTACTTTGACAAATCGGTACAACTTCCAAGGAGTTAACAATTATCTACTTTCAGCATCGTGCCTAGAGTATTACCTATCCTCCCAAGGAATTTTGAGTTGTAAAGCTCTATGGGTAGATAGGGAATCCTCACCCACACAACTACTTTCTATGTCATCTCAATATTTTCAGGAAGAAAGGTTTCTACCTTTGAACGATTGAGTAGTGATCCGCCACCATTCGAGGGCCCTCAAAGAGTGCTAAGTTGTAGTCCTCTTCTATAGCAAACTTGACTAAGTAGAAATCATCAGACTTGTCATTGATAGATCCTCCTTTCGTCCAACTTCGTTGGAGTTTAGCTTCTAGAACCCAAAAATTGACACATCTTCCAAGCACTTTTACAACCAAGGTCTTCCTCCATGGCTTCGACCATTTCTCCCACTCCTTATCCGACAAGGATACTTTCCAACCCAACTCGTTTGTGTTGTAAGTGTTGTTTGCAATTGGAAAGTTGTCAAACATTCTCTTCTCCATCTTCCAACCTTCATCAACTTCGCCATCAGAGCCATCTTCAATAGTTACCACATCCTTCTTATGTCTTTGGAGGTTATCCTTGTATGAGGTCAAGGCATAAGAACCTTTCCCTTCTGTCTTTGATCTGCCACCAAAACCATTCTTTACTTTTTTGTGCTTCTTACGAGGTTTTCCTCCTCCTCTAAGGAAGGTTTTCCCTTCGAGGACTCACTATGCTCAAAAACCCTAGCAAAACTCATTGTTGGGTTTTATTATTTGGTTTTTTGCTAGGGACAAAAGCCAAACCAACCTCATCTAGTGCAATAGAATAAGTCCCTCCAATTTCTTGGTAGAGATGCTTGCACAAAAACATGACCAATGACTGAGCACCAAGGAAGAAATAATCTGTGTTGGAGTGCTAGATCTGAAATAGTCTGCCCGCCTTACTTGCAGTTGTTTCAATCCAAACCCAAATCTGAACCCGAAACGATCTGATTTGAAGGTTTATACTGTCGGTGGCAAGCCAGATTTGTCATTGGTTGGTTTTTCTCAGATTGGGATTTTCTGACCCAGACTGATCGTGTTCACCCCTAGTGGATATAGGAAATGTCCTAATTTGTGTTGAACAAGACAAACAAGAAAAGTATAGAAGAAAATATTAAAAGAATATGAGCATCAATTTGTCAAAAAGAAAAAAGAAAAAAAGAATATAAACATCAAAGTGGAGGAATTTGTGTGACATACCCGCCCCGACCCTGCTTCCCCAAGTTAAGGAAAACTCAACTTCGACCTCGATCCAAGTGGTTTTCCCCCATCAAATTCAAGTCAGGTCGGATGGGTATCTATAGATTCTATTTTTATTGTCATGCCTCAAGCATCAATTTCTCATATATATATATATATATATATATATATATATATATATATATATACTAAAATATGTTTTAGACTTTTAGGTCCCTCATAAATGATCAATTTATATTTTAGATCCTTAATAAATTTTAGATTGCATTGGATCTCTAATACATCAAAACTTTTATTTATATATGAGAAATTAAAACTATTTCCTCAAATAGGAAGATGTAATCAAATGTGAATTTCCTCAAATCTAAATCCAACATAGGCTAAACATGAGTAACTAACCATTTCAAAGTAATTTCTTTTTTTTTTTTTATACACAAGCATGTAATCCTTGATGCCTTGTAAAATACTTAAGGACTATTTTTGCACAGATTACCTTGACACCTACCAAACATTCCAACAAAATTCATATTTGGCTAAATATCTAGCCAAGTGCATATCTCAATATACATCTAACTCTCTACTATAGATGCCCAAGAAATAAATTCCATTACCTTGTGTTCCAAATTATTTTTGGGACATTACACTACACTCATATTTAAATTAAAACTATTCCTAAAGAACATTTTTTATTCCAAATATCTAACACTTTATTGTTATCTCTACATGTTGTGTAATTATGATACAACAATAAGAGCGTGTTTGGATATAAGGCTAAAAGTATTATTGAGAACTTCTCTACTGAAAAAAAAATTCTATATTTCTAATAAAGAAGCCTTTAAAATCACTTCTAACTAGCTAGGATCTAAACGAGTCCTAAGAACAACCAATCTAAATAAAAAAATTGAGTATAAGAAGTTTTTGTGCAAGTCTCACAAATATTCACCTTTAGTGATTCTTCACTCGGGTTGAACTATCAATTCTCAATGAAATAACCATTAATCACATGCTTTTTTGTTCTTTCATCAAAAGCTTTCTTTTTCATGTGAATAATTAAATATATATATATATATATATATATATATATATATATATATATATATATATAATTTTGATCGTATATATTTGGTTATATCATGAGATGAAATTATCTTATATAAAAATGAAATAATTAAATTTAGACCCTATAATGAAACATGTACGATGAAGATTTAATGTATATATACCATTTACTTTTGTTGTGCAACTCCATACGTAAAGTTGCCTCGAATTGGATTTCTTTGATCTCCACATGATTCATTAAGTCTTAGGAACAGTTTTAATAACAATCATGCTAGCTCGCTATGCAGCAGTCTCTAATGTATTTTATCCATAATGATAAATATACATTGTACCTACACTCAACTATATGTATAAAATTGCAATTTTGCCTCTCATTTAAACATTTTGTTGGGTGTGCCAAACATTATATATTGTGTGCATATGTTGTGATTTTCAGGCAGGAAAAAAATGCTGAATTTCAAGGAATATGTACAATATATCATGTTATATATATGTACGTTACAATTTATGTACATATGGTATTGTTATTTATATGTTTCGTCAAAATTACCATAATATTCATCACTTTTATTAAAATCTCAGCACTTTTTCTTTTGAATAATTGTGTTTACACCTAATTAATGATCACCTAAAAAGATATCTATGATTAAATTTTTTCGTGCAACATAAATAACAATACCATGAGAAGTCATCAATAATTGTAAGATAGAATTTTATACAAGTTCATAATTCTAAAACCTTTAAGGATTTTGAATTCTATGGTTTTCACACTAAGAGTATTACTAAAGACATATGGATTGGTGTTTATGAGTTTTTTTATTTATTAGAATGTTGATAAAATTTTGATCTCTTTAATGTTTCTTTCCTCTTTTTTGCTTTTACTTTTTTCATAGGAATTACAAATATTTTCTACATGAGACAATCATACTTAAATTATAAGATTATAATGGATAATAAATTTCTTCTTTTAAATATTTAACTTAATTATTCATGTTCAAAATTCAAATTCTATATTACTAGTTAAATTGTAATAATTATCATTTTATCCTAATACTGGATGATATTTTTATATTTTCATTAGTGGTGAAAAAACACGTAAGTTTTCTTTTCCACTTTTGGTTTATTTTTTTATGGTAAACCTATTGACAGTTTTAAAGAGAAGCAAAAAGATACGCAAGATTTAAAATAAAATCTCCACGGTCTCCATTATTCCTTAAGGCTTAATAATCATAACACTAAACACACTTTTATTAAAATGGTCAACAAATTATATGAACACTACAAATTTGTTTAAATTAAAATAAATTCAACAGAATAAAGGGATGTGAAAGGATGAGGGGATAAGGGTTGAGAGGAGTGTAGTGTCACTGTTCCATGGAGGTCACGCCTTGTCAGCGCACACCACCTTTTTCCAACCTTATCTGCCTAATAAGTATATTTAATTAGAATTTTTTTTGCATATGCATGTAACATGTTTCCCTTAATTAATTTTCATCAAGCAATGGGACTAATCATCTATTCAGGGCATTACTTACGCACTTATTGATCTCGACAACTGCATAAAGTGGCAGATTTTGATTTGTATTGACACTTGCTAATCAAAATCCATTACCCTTCATAAGACTACATGAATAATTAATGTGTGCATGTGATGTGTTGGTTGATGAGTAACATTTTGTAGTTTGTGAATGGCCACCTGTTTAGTGCTTCCTTACCCTATTTTAACTAGTTTTTTCTAATCTTCCAACTGATATCCACATGAGAAGACATTATTTTTTCATTATTAAAAATTTAGATATAAATTAGATCTTAAAAACTCACCAGGGTTAAAATAAATTTTAAGACTCACTGAATATTTACAAATATATTTACATATTATTTATCAACTATATCTTAATAAAAACTAAACTTATATCATTTTCACATATAAATATGTTTCTTATCAATTAGGTCAACTTTATTGGATTTGGAAATGACAAGACATTCTAGTCACATTCAATGTCACACTTGAATCCAGTTGATATTAATTTTTGAGAAGGGACTACATGTTGGAAATGGCTAGCAGCCTAGCACCACCAATTTTAAAGGTAATGGAAGAAAAAGTTATTTATTTATTTGTCTATTGTTGTTCTACTATTATTTGACTCAATATATGCAAATGGAACCCACGTTTCCATGTGTATGCGCTTTCTATTACTTTCAACCAGCATTTGTGCCATACTTCTTGTCAAGAATTAAATTCCCAAGCATCTCTTTTTTGAAAACTGTGACTGGTTTGACTTGAAATTGTTCTTATTCCTTTCATGTTTTTAAATCTACTGTTTTGGAAACTGTTTCATAAGCCTGCTTATGAAAGAACTTTGTCATTGAATCGTTAGAAAAAGATTCCTTAATTTGGTAGGAAGATTTTGTAAAGAATATTTATTCAGAAAAAAACCTTGAAGATATATGATTCATTCATATTTGAATTAACCCTTATATATATATATATATATATATATATATATATATATATATATATATATATATATATTAGTCATATTTGCACATACATATTATCTAAACTCCTATTACTAAACCGATTCTAATAGGTTGAATTATCTTAATAAATTAATAAAAAAGATACTATTTTTTTTATAAATTTTTAAGAAAATAAAGAAATAAATAATAATTTCACATAATTTAATGATTTATTGTACTTAAGCATGAATTTTCATATCTATGGCCAGTTCATCAGCATAAAGGATTTAATTAAGTACAATTTTTTTTAATCTTCAGACAGCGTGTAGTGTGTACATGTTCGATCAGAATTGCTTACTGCTTCAAGCAATCGAATAAAACATCCATATAATTAAAATATTCTCACTATAAAGAGTAAAATAAATTTTTATACACTTTTTTTTTTAATTTGATGTATGCAAGCTCTATAAGGATTTATATTGATTCGTATTATCAATATAAGCTAACGTTTAATTCTTGGCAAAAAAATTGAGATTTTTATTGACAACTTCTTTCTTATAAAGACAAAAAATTCTCATTATTTCTCAAGTATTTTTGTAAAGGGTCTCTTCAATTAAGCTTTTAACTTCAGTATTCTTGTACAAGCAATATTTTTAGGCTTCTCACTTCTAAAAACCCCGAAGGTAAAATTCAATGCTATTTGGAAAACGTAGAATAAAACTAGATGATAGCTGAAAAATACAAATAGTATTTTATGCGCAAAAAGCAAAGAAACGAAGTTTTGAAGGAATTAATGTTCAAGGTATGTGAATTTCTTGAAATTCCAAGTTCTGGTATTAGCGCAAGACATTCCCTAACCATTGGAGATGAAGATTGTTCTTCTTCAGAGAATACGTTGCTTAATTAATGTTGAAATGCAAAGATAAGTTGCTTTCATAACCTCATGAAAAAGGTTTTTTCTTCCTATATGGTAGTAGCGTTTTAGGTAAAGTCTAACTAATCACATTTCTTTCAAAGGATTAAAATTAGTCTTCAATTATTTCTTATACAATTTGTCTTCTTTTTTATAATTTATTAATATTCTTGAATAGTCATAGAATATTCGTTAGACGCTTAGGGTAAGCAAACTATTCATATCGATTAAGACGCTATAAGATGTGTAAATTTTATACTTATCTACTAGATCGACGCTTTATTTATTTTAAGATGATTACACATACATTATTTTTTATTCACCAAAAAATACATATACATTATTTTTTCATAAAAAAATTCATTTAAGTCTTAATATTTAATAATATTTTAAGATTTTGGCATGACAAACGTCTAAGCTCTAAAATTATATAAATTCCTGTACAAAAAAACAATTATATAAATTAAAATAGCTTTTAATTTTTTCAAAGTTAAAAGTTTCAAATACTTATAATTTTTAGATTTTTTATCACAAGTAATATAATATTGTATTAATTAAATTGGATTAATTCTTAAATATTTTCATTTTATTTATATTTAAAAGTAATTGAGCAATATAGAAGATACTTATTGAATTTATATAAGCTTGTGATATCATCTTTTATACATGATATGTGACTAAATATTCTACTGCATGTGCTTCCGGTTCAGTTCGGTGCGTTTGATCAAAACCTATTGATGTATAGTAGTGTGAAAAAATTTAAACTTTTATTTAATTATAAATGACCATGTACAATAAATTTGTTGGGAGTAATACTGGATTCAGTCCATACCAATAATATAGTACCAAAAAAGAGTAATGTATAACTAAATAACAATATAATGCATGCAAAAATAAACTAATGTATTTAAAGTTTAAACCTAAAAAAAGATCAGCAATTGTGGTTCGTGGAGTGTGGACACTGGCACACTTGCTAGAATTTTACGTAGAGGACCCTTATAAGGGAAGGTGTGACCACCAGGGTGGATTCCCAAGCCTCCTAAGGAGCTGAAAGGTCGTGCATGTGTTCAACGAATTTTGGATCCTTTCTCTCCTGATGACTAAAGATATAACATCAGTTTTGGGAATGTCGTATAAGGTTTATCCCTTCATCATATATAAATAGGGTTTCGCGAATCACACATTCATATACACCATACCAATTACCAAGTATCTTGACTTTTTCATTGCTTCCAACTCTTGTGTCCTATACCATTATTGGCCAAGAGAGATACGTGCAATTTGGTAGCTTGACGTGGACACCCTGGTGTCATGCAATGGGATATATATATATAGACGGATCTACATTGCTATTTATGGGGCAATAAGCCCCTAACTAAATTTATTTACTTGAATATCTTAAGTAATCAGTGTTTTTCTCCATAAAATAATAGATGTCGTCTCTATAAAATAACTTTTTTTTATAAAACGAATATAAAAAATTAAAAAAAGAAAAGAAAAAATAAATTGATATTAATTGTATCAACTTTATTCTTTTAAATTTGTAAAAACTTAAATATTTTAATTTTCTATCATGAAATTGGGTATTTTATAAAAGTTAATAATATTTTTCATCTGTGAAAATATTATAGACAAATTTTTTCTCCCACTAAAGAAATATTTTGGATCCGTATATATATATATATATATATATATATATATATATATATATATATATATATATATAATGTAATATTTTTTAATTTTTTTATAAATGATAGGACATAATATTTTGTCTCCTCACGTATATGAACTGTCATAGAAGTTGGTCATGTTCCTTGGTCATGCATTGCTACCTCAAAGTTTGAAACAAATGGCTCTATGATCCTTGGTCATGTTCCTTATATATTGGTGATATGTTGGAGGAAGCGAAAATGACCATCTTCCACTGAAAATTATCCACATATGTTGCATTATAGAATATATAGCTACAAAATCTGTGTGTCATGATCTTTGGTTTAAATTATTAGTCAATGCCATGCATCCGATCCAACTACCACACAAAGGTAAAAATTACAAACTCCCACCATTGTGACTTATGAGTATAGGTTCCAACCCTTGACACTATTTCTTTGTTTGGTGGGGAATTTTTTACTAGGAATAAATTATGAGGTTTTTTTTTTTTTAAATATTGCGAAGTATAACTTCATTTACAGGTCACAAAGTGTGATCCCTTGTGAGAATAAATACAAAAGGATGATCCTCCACAAATAAATAAATAGGATCCAGTGTAAGAGATCAATCACTCAAAAAATATACTCTCTTAGTTTCTGTGTGTTAGAAACTATTCATTCTCTCTTATAATCAGAGTTGTTCAAAAAATAAACTTATGTTGTTGTGTATCATGATTCATGAACCATCAAAGAGTTAAACACCTCAATGGTTCATTGCACCAATTTGCAAAAATTATACCTCATTACAAGAAAAATCATGATTTTCAACTGAATTTTTCCCACATAATCATTTTCATTGGAAAAGTATTAGTTTCTGATAGAATTTTATGACAAAAAAATATTATGTTGGAGAACCTTTGTTACCAAAGGATTTTGACCCATGGATTTGGGTTTGTCGGAAATTACCGAAAGCATTTCCAACGGATCCATATTCCGTTAGAAATTTAAATTAACCCACTCAAATATTTTTTTACTCTATGTTCACTCTCACCTCACTCACTTTTCAACACACCCAGCTCGCCATCATGAAGGCCCCGTCACCAGCTCGTCGTCAAGGTCATGCTACCGCCATCACACACGTTGCCACCGCCGCGTAAGCCACCGCGAAGTTGTTGTTGTGGTCGCCATCACCATTTCGTTTCCTTTTTTGTTTGATTTTTACCGTCTGTGTTTATTTTAATTTCACACCTATATTATTAGGTAGCACCTATTCTCCCTCTATTCTTCATTAGATTAATTTTATGAGTATGGAATTTCTACATTATAAAGATCAGGATTTAGGAAATAATTTGAATCCAATTAATTTTGTGATTAACACTTCTTTGCCTCTTTGGTAATCAACTAATCATTGTTAGATATTTTTGGACACTCTTCAACTGTTTGTGTAATCATTGGGGGCATGTCCTTAAAGGTGATTGTGATTTGTTGGTTAGTTATACCAGTATAATGACAATGCACCCACCAAGATGCATATATAAATTTTAGTATTCATCATTTGTGCAAATTATTATCTATAATGTTGTGTTTCAAAATGCCAACAACAAGAAAAAAAATAAAAATTATTGGAAACTTGAAATTACCTCCATTATATTTTGTTTTTAGAATTTGGATGTGGCATGTGCCATTACTTCATCATAGTAATTTCCCATTTTCTCTTTTAGAGATCTGAGCTCCAACATGCTAACAGGTTCAATCCCTGATTCATTTCAAGACTTGGGAAAACTAAATTATTTGTAAGTGTGTATTTTCATTTGCCAGCAAGAAGATTAATTGAAAGGATGTCGATGTTCATATTAATTTGATCTCAAGAATGTTGGTTGTTTTTTATAATGAGAAATATTCATGATGGATGCAGGTTTCTAACTAACAATTCTCTAAGTGGACCAATTCTTGATTGGATACTGAGCATAAAACAACACATGTAAGCATATTTTCTTGAATTTTTCCCACCCCTTTAATTACATACTTTAGATGCACTTAGGTCGAAATTTAGCTTATACTTTTTCTTATGCTTAGTCTTTAGTTAGCACTCATTGAATTATAAAATTTATTCTTACTTTATGATCTCTTTCAGTGATTTATCTTTGAACAATTTCACAGAGACTTCTGCAAATAATTGTTAGATGTTGGATGTGTAAGCTTCTTTTTGTCTACAAATTATTTAAGCATTTCACCTATGCCAATACCAAGCATGATATTATCATTGAACATGAACTTAGCTTCAAGCCTCTCTCCCTCAACAAGCACTTCGTATGTTCCTTGTTGTGGACTAGTTTTAGTTCTATAATATCAGCTTTGAATCATCAGTTGAAACTAATTTATATCTTGTAGAATATCTTGTTTGAAGATGGGCCAACCTTGTTCAGGAAAACCTCAGTGTGAGTGATAATTGCAGAATTTGAGTTAATTTGATAGTCAATTTTGGCTAAAAATGATTATAATTTGTTGTTTTTAATGAAATAATGAAGAAATTAATATATTTGTAATTTTTTATAAACAGGAATCAAAAGAAGAAAATTTCAAGTGCTTTTGAGGAAAATTAATGCAAAAAAGTGAAGAAAAAATTAAAGATTGGGATAGCTCGCTTAACGCACAAGACAGACTCAGCGTGTTTCCTCGCTTAGCTTAGCTCATGCTTAGCGCGAAGAAGGCCATAGGCGCGCTTAGCGCAAAAGTCCATGCTAAGCACGAGGTCGCATGGAAATTAAGCTACCTTAGGTAGGCCTATAAAAATAGTAGGAAAAGGAGAAAGACACACCTACACATCGAGAGACCGAGACTCAGAGCTCTCTAATGAATGCATCCTAAGACTAAGTATTTTTAATAGGGGAAACCCTTTCTCTATGTCCATTATCCTCTTCTCTTTCTTTATCCATCCTTTCCCTTCTTCTATTCACATCATCCCCTAAAGTGTAAAGCCTCTCAATGAGAGACTAAATCCCATTGTTGGGAGCTTGATAGACCAACTCTTGTAATGTAACTCTTTCTTATTATCTATCTAATGCAATTTTGTTTCTATTTCTCTTTTCTGTGCTTAATTGTTTATTATGGTCTGATTATCCATATAGTGTTTAGGGGATAATGCATTGAAAAATGATTATTTTCTAAAGAACTGAGAAAGGGTATCTTAATAAAATCATTATTAGAAATAGATTGATATTCGTTTAGTCTATTTCATGCATTTTTAATCTTAATGCGATTTATTATTTTTACCTTTGTAAAAAAATTTGGTATATTTGCCAATGAGTTAACAGAGAGTGTCTAGACTCAAATAATCAACATTGTTTTTTGAAATTTTGAAATTTGAAGTAACATGTATGAGAACAAGTTTTGTTTTTTTGTTTTTCTTTCTTTCCCTGTTTTTTGTTTTTGAATTTGTTACATTTTTTTTTGTTCCTCCTAAAATTCTACTCATATTTTGTATCTGGTTCTCCAATAACACGAGTTCTAAAGGTAGATATTTTCATTACTGTACATTGTTAGGATTTTAAATATTTGAAAGATTTTAACATTGTGAAAGAAGCTGGTGGAGTTGGTAAGGAAATCACTAAGGACTTTAATGTTAATGTTATGGACAACACCTTGGAAATCCACTTATCCTGAGCAGGGGAAGGAACTAATGTCATTCCTATAAGAGGTGTATGTAGACATTTCACATCTATTATCACTGTGACCTCAAGTAAGTAGTTTTCATAATATTGGTGTCATCTCTTTCAAATACCTTGTCCTTTAATGTTTTGTAAGCATTTTCACTTTGTTGTAGACTTTAAAGTTTATGCACATGGGTTCTTTACTGGAACAATTGTTGGAACAAAGTTCAGATTGGTTTGCAGTCAAGCACGATGCATATACATCTATTAGAATCTTGTAATATACTAATAGACATGACTTTTTTTATATAAATATTAATATTAGATTATATAACAACATGAAATTTATTGCAAAGATCTAAATTGTGGTAATTTTAAGGTAACAGAAAATGCACACTTAGTTTCTCAAAAACAATTCTCTAATTTCTCTCTTTATGTAACTTTTTCTTTTCAATTATAAATTTTATTTCTGAGTAGCTACATTTGCCTTGTTGCAGAACTTCTAGGTCTGAAAACATATTATTTCAGTTTAAGACAAATTAAAGTTGCTACTGATAACTTTGACCCAACAAATAAGATAGGTGAAAGAGGCTTTGGACCAATATACAAGGTAAATTTGATAGATTATAATCATCTTAAGTAGTATGAAGTTTTGAAATATTGGGGTTAAGTCTTTTTATCTCCAATATTTTTAAAAATGAAGTATACAAGGTAAATTTGATAGATTATAATCATAAGTTCATTAGAGTTAAAAAGTATGAACTTGAAAGAATAGAAAGTTTGCTTATATTACTATTATGCCAAGAATTATTTCATCTATGTAATTTTGTTTATTTTTGCCTTTTGCCCTTTTTGTCTACATAAAAAAATTGTGGTGTGTCTTGATGTAGGCAAAGTATTTTGTTTTACAACAATGGAAAAGTATATTTAGAAGTAATAGTAAAGGAATCTAAATCAAAGTATTATATCCAAGAGTTTGGATTAATTGATCATTATCCTAGCACCTTCAAAACCCTTGTTTAATCTTAAATACTAGTACTCCTTTTGATGTAATTTTTTTTATGCATAGGTGTAACTTGCTTTCAATATCCCTTACTACTTTAACGGCCATGTTTATATGGATAATGTTTCATAGACATTTATTGTGATATGAGACATGAATGATAGAAAAAATAGAGCAAAATATAGGTATGATAAGATTTTTTATGTATTTTATTCTTTGTTTTGGATTTATAAATTTGAGTATTTCGTTAATTATATATATGTGTTAATTCAAATTTTGACGCTAAAAAATATAAATACAAAAAATAATTGTTAAATTATTGATGATAAATGATAAAAATGAAAAACAAATGAAATAAACAATTTTTTATAAAATAGTATTTCCGATGGATGCATCCGTTAGAAATTTCCGATGGAACATTTCCGACGGATATTTCCATTGGAAATTTTTAACAAACACCAAAAATCCGTTGGTTAAAATTTCTTATGATCATTTTTCCGACGAATTTTTGTCTTTCGGAAATTCGTCAAAATTTTTGAATTACCGATGAATTTTTGAGGTTTCTGGCGAATTTCTGTCATCGGGAATACGCTTTTTTTTAGTGTCAGTATGAATTAGATCTCTATTATGTGTTGTCCAAATGCACTAGGCCATGCAATGCCAAAAAGCATACCATAGTTTCCGCTTCTTCTTGCCCCTCAACATACCCAATGCTCCTCAAAATGCTTTAATATATTTGTCTGCATCACAATTGACAGTCCTAATCATTTATAGACTTTGCACCAAAGTTGATATGAGACATTGCATGTGACAAATAGATGATTCACGTCCTCGATATAGCAATCACAAAAATGTGCATTCTAAGACGGTTTATTACTAAAAATCATCTTAGAAAGCAACATACGAAGATGGTTGGAAAACTATCATAAAAAGTAAACATTTTTCACGACAACGACTTAAAAAATGATTTGAAAATTGTTATGAAATGTGTTCAGAAACTAACGCCAAAAACTTTTTTTATAATAGTGAAAGACTAAAACCTTTGTTGGTGCTTGATATTTCCATAAACATGACGATCCTATATGGATTGTTCTACTACTATTAAAATGAACAAATCCAAATCCAACTCCAGGATCATATATGTTAGGTAGGATGGAAAATCATTTGCAAACCAAGAGAAATTATTAGGTAGTTTGATATCATTGTATTTCTATTTAACACATAGCTAATAGTTATTGATTTATTTTCATAAATTGAAAAAAAAATTTAAATGTGTCACTTAGAGATTGGTTAAAATGATGAACATGTGATAGTCTTGTATTACTTAATGATTTCTTTGAGCTAAAAGGAACTTTTGACGCCTAATAGCTAATCAAGTAGCTATAATTGGATAAATCTGCTTGCGATTCATGTTTGTGTAATGATTCTTAAGGTTGTCTGTTATCCGTTCTAGTATTTCAGTGATGTCTTGCTTAGTAGTATTGAATATTGATAATGACTCCTCATTCTACCATTTTAGGTAAAAATAAGTAGTGTCTAACTTTCACAATCCAATGCATAGTTTTCTTTTGTGCTTTATTTTATTCATTCTTTTGTGCTTTATCTTATTCATTCTTTTGGGCCTTATCTTATTCGTTCTAGTTTTTCATCTTTTAAGATTCATTTTAATTCTTTCTTTAAATTTGAGTCAATGAAAGTGTTTTTTCTTTTTGGTGAAGGGTCAATGTTAGTGTTTACATTATGAATCACACTTTGCGGTGATTATGAATCGCCAATAAGTTAATTTATTTAAAATAATTAATTTTTACTTTAATAACGATATTTAATTATCACTATTCATAAATCCTCCCTATTTAATTATTAATCACACTTTGCAGTGATCATGAATTTATGAATCATTGCTTTCAAGTTATTATTAGTACAGAGCGGAGATAACAGGCCCACACACCAAGGTACACAGAAGATTGCGCTATTACCAATCCTCCCTTCCCCACTATATGAGATTTTTCAATACGACTAGATATTTATGGATGAGTATAATTTTCAAACACAATAAATTGAAGGATAAAACTAAGGTGTAATATTTTAACTAGTTTTGATGTTATTTTTGAATTGAAATAAAAAATTATTCTGATAATAAGACTAAATTTGTATTTCCATTATCCATATTAGGAGAATCCGTGTCTAAAAAAAATAGAAGTTAAATACAACTAATAAAATATAAAAACTAATAATATAAAAATAACGGAAGTTAATGTAAGTTTGAAGAAAAATTTAAAATTTAAGAAGTGGTTTAAAAGTAAAATTATTTAATAAAATATGTACATCAAAAGAAATATTTTTTTTATTAATAGTTATAAATAATTTATAATATTTTTTAACAAACAAAAATTAATAGGATTCAACACAGGTACAAGAAGTACATGAGAGAAACCAAAGTGCAGAATGACCAAATTACAATAAGCACAAAATCCTACCACAGACTTCCCTTCACATTACATCTTAAGGTATGCCTAATAATACTAATACATAAATTAGTTGATTTAATTGAAAATATTTAATAAGATTAACTTATAAATTGACTAATAAATGTTAAATGATATAAAAATATATATTTAATATTTTAATATTTAAATTTTATTTTAATAACATATTATCTTAAAAAATAAGATATATTTTTGTTTTTATGAATTGAATTAATAAAATAAAAATCATGTAAGGAATTAAATTAGATTATATAATTAAAAAATTATAAAAATAATTTAGGCAAAAATTTATAAAGTTGATATGATTGAAATTTTTTCTAACTTTAAGGAAATGAAAATTGACTAATTAATTATGATGTGTGTGGTGCATGTAAGAATGTAAAATTAGATATAAGAGTTTTTTTTTCCATAAAAAAAGAGAATTTTTAAATTAAATAAAAGGTTAAAATAAAATAAAAACAAAATTAAGAAGAAAACTAGTAGTTTATAATTTAAGCTATTTTTCATAAGTTATTTCAATTAACTTATTTTCATAACCTATTTCAAATATTTTATTAAAAATAATTTGATGTACCAAATTTTTTTAATAAATAAAGCTTAAATATAGTCTACTTGAAAATATCTTATGAAAAATAAATTCTTATACCTCTAGTCAAAGAAACTTATAAATTCCTAAAAAAATAATTATTTCAATTAATCTTTTTAAAAAATAACTTTAGCTACTCACATTAAATTTTTTAATAATTTATATTATTTTTTCATAATAACTTAAATATAATTGATTTTAATTAATTTTTCTCATAAAATTGATTACTTTATCACGCGAAAATTGACAAAAAATTGTTGATACGGCTACGCAGTAATTGACTAAAATAACCCGTAAATTAATAGGGACACGCACGCGGGTCCCGACACGCCGTCACTATTTATATAGTGAAACCTTTCTCGTCTTTCTTCGGTTCCCTAATTTGTGACTCTCTTTCGTTTCTCATCAGAGACTTACACAGTCCAATTTCCAAACCGAATCGAGTTTAAATTTGAATTTCATTTTCAACTTCCCTGTGATGCCTTACACGGTCCGAGAGAACCTCTCGATCGGGAACATCGGCGACGCGGCGGAGATTCTCGAAAACGGCGCCGCTCAGAGCGTGACGCACATCCTCTCCGTCCTCAGCTCCGCCTCTATCTCCTTCTTCTCCGAATGGAAAACCACTCTCTCCATCCCCGCCATGGAGATCACCAAAGTCCACGTGGCGGACGCCGCCGCCAAATCGGCTCTCCCGCCGGAGAAGCTCCTCTACTCGCTCGAGTACGCCGGCCGCGACCTCAAGCTCGTGCGCATGGCCGTGCCTCTCAGAGACACCGAGAAAGATGACTTGCTCGATTACTTGGAAGTCTGCATCGATTTCATTGATCGCGGTCGGAAGGAAGGTTCCGTTCTCGTTCACTGTTTCGCCGGAGTTTCCAGAAGGTTCTATTTGAAATTGCGTTTGATATTTTAATATTTTGTTGCTATTGTTGTTTTTTTCTTCCGAGTGTTGAGGGTTTTGCGTGTGTTTGTTGCAGCGCGGCGATTATTACGGCGTATTTGATGAGAACCGAACGTCTATCTGTAGAAGGTGTGAATACTGAAAATGAAACCGTTACTGTTTTTAGAGTGTTCTGAGACTGCATTTGGATAAACACTTGTTCCATAAAAAAACTTGTTTATAAGCTTTACCTTGAACCTGAGTTAAATAAACTTGAAAAAAAGGCTTATTGTGATAAGCTTTGAGCTAGGGTTGTGCAAAAATTGATTTTCTTAAAAATCCAAACAGATTCATTTTCAATACACTCTATAACAGCGGGTCGGTTAACCGAACGGCTTTTGTAAAGTGGATTTGTTCTTTCTTCTTCTTTTTAAATTTTTTTTTTAAAACAGTTTGATTTTTTTTCCTCATTTCTTATTTATTTTGTGTACCTTCTGACATATTTTTGAAAAATAAGTTTTTTAAAAATATTTCCATTTTTATAGATGAGGTGATATTTGATTTCGAAATCCAATTATTATATTCCTAATCCGGAGTACTCCTTGGTGTAATCATAAAAAGTAATAATTTTTTCTTGGAATCTTCGCAATTGATATCTTTTCCAAGCAATTTTTTTTTCGAGCATGTTTAGTAAGGCAATATTGGAGCTTATAAGTTTCTTTGACTAGCATATAAGCTAGTTTGACCATATCAGCAAGCGTATAAGTTTTTAGTTTTTCAGTTAACTTATCAACTTCAGCAAGCATATGTCATTTCATCCCTATACCTGTGTAGTTAATTAAAAGTCATTTGAACCCTTTAGGTGCACAATGTTTATTTTTAGTTCTTATGTCTAGAAACAGCTTCTTTTAGCCCTTACACATACTTTTGAACTCGATTTAGTCCCTACACATGCCCTTTTTAATCGTTTTTAGTACCTACAATTTTGGACGGGACTAAAATGGATTAAAAAGTGTATATTTGTAGGGACTAATACAAGTATAAGTGTAGGGCTAAAACTTCAAAATTGTATAGATATAAGAACCAAATGAGTAATTAAACCTTATTAGAATAAGTTGAAAAAATTTCTTGAAAAATTTCTGTATAAGCTATTTTAAGTACTACTACGGTGGTTTTACTTCAGCAAACTGAGATTGTACTACCAGATTGTCTCAATAGTGCTTAGCGTATTTACATCATCATCATCATTAGTTCAGTGCCGTTGCTAAATGTTGATATGTGTATATTTTTTCAAAATGGACTGAGTAGCTTTTGTTTTACTTTTAGAAGTGAAGTAAATTGAATTATCTGCGTGTGGAACTTATATGTTTCCGTTTTTCGTATGTATTTTCCTGTACTGCAGATGCCCTTGAATCGTTGAGGCAGAGCTGTGAATTTGTTTGTCCCAATGATGGTTTTCTTGAGCAGGTGTGTTGTGAAGGGTCTCTTTTTATAGTGGTGCAGATATCTTTTTTAATTACCAATCAGAATTATGACTTTTTTTTTTCTCTCCAATCCTAGTTGAAAATGTTTGAGGGGATGGGTTTCAAGGTTGATCACTCCAGCCCTATATACAAGCGCTTTCGTCTAAAAATACTATGTATGGCTTCATCCCACTGGCTTATATATCGTAGAGGACTTGTGGTACATCTTATCATTCTTCTTAGTTTAATGGTGCTATGGCACATAATAGAGAGATAGTAATGTTTTGTTATAACACTACCAATGTGAAAACAAAAAAAAGGTGGGTCTAAGCTACACCCTCTATTATTTTGGGGTGTATGATACCCCTCTTACTTCTTTGTCGCATGTCATCACTGCCACTGGAATGATACAAGTACAACTCACATTGTTATCTTTATTTTGCTACGTTAACTTTATGTCTCTTTTTGGAGCTTATGTGGAATATTGAAGACAAGGTCAAATATCTTGTTTATTTACATGGCATACTTGTGTTGTGAGTGATTGCTACCAGAGGCAATATTTAACCAATCATTTCGTTTTCTCGGGCCACGGGTGGCTTAGTGGCTTTATGTTATTTTTCCAACTTAGACTTTTGTCTGTAAAGCAATTTCCATTCTTTTTTCTTTTTGATCGGCAAATGCTATTTTGTTAGTTTTGTTAGCCAATATCAGTTGGTTACTATTTGGCAGTATTAAATTATTAATCACTTTGAAGAGGTGAAAAGTTTTGGTTATCATTTCTCACCACCATATGTAATTAATTTAGTACCCATCGATCACTTTACCATGTTCTCTCTTTTTATAAATAAATCAAGAGGCACCATGCATTCTGCGGACCATGCCCATTATAAATTTTTTGAAAATAGGAATCATGGGTTAGATGTTAAGAGTTGCTTCCCCTCTCCCAAATTCTATACAGAAACAACTTTGACCAAGAAAATTAAGTGCTTATTCTCATTCTTTCTTTATCTCTTTGTATTTTTTTTACCTAGGTAGTTGTATCCCATTTTCAACTTAACTTTTTCCTGCTAGCTGCTGTTCTGGTATTATGCTTATTTTGTGCTTGTGTCAATCTTTTTGTTTATTATGAGCATTGAAAATGAGATAATTTATGGCATCTGAGGAAACACATGTCTCTTTTTTCAGATGAAAATCATTTCTCAGGGTTGAGGATAGACAGTTCCAAACTTGGTGCAGATCCTGGCATGCCTGTTGAAATTTCTTCAGAGGCAGAAGAAACTACTAAAGTTGAAAATAATCATAGTCCTACATATCGCTGTAAGAAGTGCCGACGACTTGTTGCATTGCAAGAACATGTCATAGACCATGTTCCTGGTGAGGGTGAGAGAGCCTTTGAGTTCCACAAACGGAGAGGTGGCAACCCTTTCAACAAATCTGATGAATTTGAGTGTTCATCTGTATTTATTGAGCCTCTACGGTGGATGAAAGCTGGTAAGAAACATTCAACTACAATGTCTCTAATTTTCCAACGAGCTGTGAATTCATGCTGCACTTTTTGTGCAGAATGTTCCCATAATTTTGTACAAGAGATCAAGAATGGTCTTCTATGATATTTTGAAATGTGTTACCACTTTTTTCTTGCCTCTTTTGGAACATTTACTGAATTGTTTTTTCTTGACTGCTCCCTACATTTCAGATTGTCTGTTGTTTAAAGTAATGCACACATTTTATATACAAAAAATCAATTGCATCAATTATTATGACAAAATGATCCTCTTCGACTAAAATACTTCTATTAAACGAGCTAGAATGTAGGGAGTACATTTGAGTAGAATGGTTACACACACACACATGCATGTAAGGTTGTTTGGTGATATACTGTGGTATACAGTTACTATACAAATAAATATGCATAGAAGTGACAGTTTTTAACTGATATCTCTTGTAACTCAGTTGAGGAAGGTGCAATGGAGGGAAAGCTGTCCTGTGCTCATTGTGATGCCCGTTTGGGATACTTCAATTGGTCAGGCATACAATGCAGCTGCGGAAGCTGGATAACTCCAGCTTTTCAACTCCACAAAAGCTGGATAGATGTGAGTCCCATGTAATCATTGTTGCGCCATTTTATGCCTAAGGGATGCCACTGCCAAATTCTTTGTCATTGTTTTTGGACTTATATTCTGCTCAAATTCTCCAAGCTGGTCCACTGCCAACAATGAAGTTGTGGAAGGAAGGAATGGAGTCTTGCTCTTTTGACATGCTCAAGTTTTCCAGGCTGAACTAATGCAGTTATATGGAAGGGAGGATTATTATAGTTTTACACTTTTTGTGCTTCTTCCAGAATGACTTTTTGGAGCTGTGATTGTAGATTATTACTGCTTTCTAGTAAATGGTGAAGCATGAGTTAGGATTCCAATATTAGGGCTTGTTCCCTCGATGATTCTACCGTAAGCAACCATAATATTTGTTTCGTCAAAAGAAAATGAGTGTTCTCCATTGTACCTTCTTCTATTATTCTCAATATACAAATTTTTTTCTTAGATGTGAAGAAATTGGCTACTAGTTGAAACAGACACAAGAATATAAATCTAATGGATGAATACATCCACATGACCTGAATGCAGATATATTTCTTGCCTCTCATTCCTATGTTCCTTCCCTTTTTTCTTTTTTTGGTCATTTCCCACTTGGCAATTGGATCAGAATTTGATAACTACTCTAAGTGAGGTCACGGTTATCAGACATTATCAGGTCTCTTGCAAAATGTGCTGGCGTGGTCCCACAGAATTTCTTTTATTGCACCAATCTACTAAAAGCTGGAACAATTTTTGTAGTTAATATTAGGAGTTAATTCTAGATTCAATATTGGTTAAGTTGAAACAATTTTTTCCATAAAAAAATTGAAACAATTTCAGGTAGTTTGTGTTAAATTAAAAACATCAAAACATAAATTACTTCACTTTAAAACTAAATATTAGTCCAGTTTCATTCAAAATCAATTTTATAAAATTCATCCAAACAATAAGTGTGTTGCTTTTAAAAAATGCATTGCTAGAATAAATTATACCGATTATAGTAGTTTTTGCACCTAAGGACACGCAAATTACAATAAATGATTTTTATTACAATATGTTTGATAACATGTTTGTTACCCCTAGATGTGGATCCAGCAGATGCTACAAAAAGCAGTGCCCTTGACATGAAAAAGAGGTTAAAAGAGAGAAATACACGCGTTAATGTGAAAATGCAATCATGATCTATGCTAATGTGAAAAATCACATCACTAACGTGTGATTAAACAATGCTAATATTGTGAGTTTATACTTAACATAAGGGAATTTTAAATTTGTGAATCATGTGATCGTGGCACAATTTATAAGATTATATCGAAAACATATAAAAAAATCTAATATAAAACTATGACAATATAATTAACTAATTCACGTAAGGATACCACTAAAATTCAAGTAAGAAGTTTGATATTTATTTTTGTAGTTATTCTATTATTAATATTTTAATTTGACAGTAATTATATATAATAAAAAAAAGCAGAGAAGCCATTAAAAAAAAGAGATGTATTTCAAATAAGGTTAGATTACTTTCTGCCTATAGTTTCAATTTCAAATAAAAGAGATCAAATGATTAATTTAAGAAACACTAATCCAATTCATAATGATGTACCGGAAAATACAACATTTTTGTTATTCGACCAACCTTCAGGAGAAGCAAATACAACAGGTACACTAATCAATAAAATAAATAAAATAACAATTAATACAAAAACAGCTAATTGGAAATCTTTTTATTTACTTTTTTTTATTTTTTAAGAAAAAAGAAAGTTATAATTATTAATAAATTATATCTATATATATAGATATTCTATATCTTTTATCTTAATTAATATTTGACCCTACTAGGTGCACCCAGTAATTATTGGGAAAAGTCCTTTAAGCCCTTGAGTATTTTTTTTTTTAAAAAAACAACTCTCTCGCCTCTCTCTCTCCCGTGCCACGATTCAGCTTCTTCTTCCTCGGAGTCTGCTGCTTCTTCATTTGTTTGCTTCTTCAGTCTTCTTCTTCTGCGCCGCGATTCCATCTTCTTCATTGTTCTTCGCGTTTCTGCTTCTTCATTGTTCTTTGCGTTTCTTCTTCGCATTGTTGTCGTGATTAGGACTATGGGTCTGCTTCTTCTTCGCGTTTTTGCTTCTTCTTCGAGGTTCGTTTCTTCTTCGCGTTTTGCTTTTTCCACCATTGTTGCCGACGATGGCGAAAACCGCTATCGGAAAGTTGCTGGGCTGTTTACGGATCACTTGATCCGTAAAAGTCACAGTTTCATTTTAATTGAAAAAATGCCAAATATTTGATACATTGTGAGCTTTTTTTGAAATTAGGGTATTTTAATTTAGACAGTACAATCATTGCCTGCAAATCAATGCTCCCCCTTTAATTAGGTTTGCTTGCCTTATTTTGTTTTTGGTTGTTTCAATATTGTTGAACTTGAACATTGTAATTACTGACAATGCTCCCCCTTTAATTAGCTTTTTTTGGTTGTTTCTTGGACACATTAGAAAAAATCTTGTCCCAGTTAGCACCTAATATCCCTTTTTCGTAGACATACATATTAGTTAGGCTTGTTATATAAAGTATATGATGAATAGAATAAAACACACATCAGTGGTTACATTTATGGGTCTATTTAGATAAACTTTTCTATATATATAGATATATCCTCTTTTAGGGAATTATCCAAATAGTATATATTGATTAGCATTTTTTTATCAGCAAAATAGGATATATATTAATAAAAGAGTACCAGAGGTACTATAATTACAAGGTGTTATAAAAATCCTAGTGGATCCACATGTGATGCTACTTTCGGACTGATGTGATCCACCCTACAAAAAAGAATACATCAACAATACCCTTTGGCTTGTGAGCCCTCCTAAATTAATGCCCCACAGCTAATGCAAAAACAGCGCATCATCCATCAGCTTATTAGCATTGAATGATTAGCATGAATTACTTCATTTAAAAAATTCCAAGAGATACCTAGTGCTTGTATGAAATTATCCAAATATTCCAAACCAAATATTGCTAGTAAAACTAGTCTCATTATTACAAAGATAAAAATCACAACTAGAGTAAGCACGGGCACAAAGATGCCACCCCCACCAACACCTTCCACAGTCCTAAATGCTGATTCCTAGGAATCCAATCATATATTTTTGGTAAGTGTTAGACTCTTAGGTAGCATTTGGTAAACATATTAGAACAGAAGTTACAAAATGGAACATAACCAATGGGTTCTATTCTAGCTTTGGTGAATTATAAAAATAGAACAAAACACAATATTGTGTTGAGAAATGGTATATTTTGATTCTATTTCGTTTATCCACACACATCAAACACTATCTTAGCATTAAGTATTCGAGATGTTGTTGACCACTAAGCATTTGAGATGCTGTTGACCATTGTTTATGCTTAGTTTGTTTATCCACACACATTTGAGATGTTGTTGACCACTAAGCATTTGAGATGTTGTTGACCACTAAGCATTTGAGATGTTGTTGACCATTGTTTATGCTTAGTTTGTTTATCCACACACATTTAAGATGTTGTTGACCACAAAACAACACCTTCCTGAATCAAGGTCAATACCACTAAGCATTTGAGATGCTGTTGACCATTGTTTCTCATATTCATAAAGCTCAGCAAGTTTCTCTCTAAGCATTTGAGATGCTGTTGACCATTGTTTATGCTTAGTTTGTTTATCCACACACATTTGAGATGTTGTTGACCACAAAACAACACCTTCCTGAATCAAGGTCAATACCACTAAGCATTTGAGATGCTGTTGACCATTGTTTCTCAGATTCATAAAGCTCAGCAAATTTCTCTCTAATAAGTAAAACATATGATAAAACAACAAGTGGCCATTAGAGTAATTGAATTGAGTCAACCAAATGCTTGAACAAGCATTGGGTGATGGTGCTTTGCTGTCCCAAATCAGTGTCACTTATAAGCAATGCATATATCTTAATTTCAAAGTTCGAATATCCTTTTTCTACCAAGTAGTGCCTGAAAAAACATAATGCCTATATGCGTTAGACGCATGAAATTTGAGAAAATGAAATGAGTGATGGATTTTGTGGTACTCATTTGCAGATCATGGTAAGGACCAGAGGATTAGGTCGTGCCTTAGGTCAGGTCACTGGCAGAGGTGTGGGCAGAGGAGATCATGATGATTCCGATGATGTTCCACAGCGTCAACAGCCTACTGCATCCGCACGGAGGCAGCGAGTCGCTGTGACTGCGGCACACAATGAAACAAATGTTCAGGATGACCCGATGGAGGCACCAGCTGTTGTAGAGGAAATTGTGGCAGACATTCCTGCGGACACAGGTGCAGAGGCTGCTGAGGATGAGGATGAGGGATTTCCGGGTGGTCCGAGCAACCCATCCGTGTTGATCCAGTATGCGGATCACATTGCTTACAGCATATGGACGGGAGAGTTATTTATACTATTTATTTTTAGTTACTTGTAAATTATACTTTATGATTGAAATTAATTTTCCTTTAAATGATGATTTTAACGAATTTTGCGTTCCTTTATACTTCAATTCATGAGCGTCCTGAATTGAAGCTATCATCTCATGGGAGGAAGGTCCACAGTTTAGGCAGGCCTGTCCCTGCCATTAAGGGACTTGTTGCTGGTACAGGACTAAGTCCTCTGATCGCGTGTTCGGTAGACACCGGCGATTGGGGACTTTTGTCCGCGTTTGTCGAGCGGTGGCACCGGGAGACGTCTAGTTTCCATCTCCCGGTGGGAGAGCTCACCATCACGCTGAACGACGTTTCCTCGCTTCTTCATCTTCCCGTGATTGGCGACTTACACGCTTTTGAGCCCTTGCACGTGGACGATGCGGTTCAAATGCTGGTGGACTTATTGATGGTCTCTGCAGAGTCTGCTAGGGCTGAGACAGCCCAATGTCGTGGACCGTACGTACGCCTGCAATGGGTACGTGATATATATGAGCGCCGATGCCAGGAAGGTCATTGGACAGCTGCAGCTCGCGCATATCTTCTTCATCTTCTGGGTTGCACTTTGTTTGCTAACAAGAGTGCAACCAATGTCCATGTTGTCTACTTGGAGGCCCTTCGTGACCTCAGTATGACAGAGAGGTACGCCTGGGGAGTGGCTGCTTTGGTGCATATGTACGACCAGCTGAACGATGCATCTATGAGCCACAGCTGACAGCTTGGCAGTTACATCACATTGCTACAGGTAACAAATATGTTTTTCATTCGTTCAGCCTCAACAATATTCAACTTTAAATTTTGTTACACTTTCATTATTAATGTTTATAATTTTGATGCTACATCTGTAGTGCTGGATTTATGAGCAATTTCCGTCAATCGCGGACTCCACTGCTGATCAAGAGTACGACGAGGATTCTCCGCGTGCGTGTAGGTGGATTGCGACCAAGAAGACCGTGAAGAGCATTCGTATGCCAGCATACAGGGAGCGCCTGGACTGACTCCGGATTTCGGATGTCTGTTGGATCCCTTATGGGGAGCACCGGGAGGTTCGGGACTTCCATGTCAGATCATGCTATTCCGGTCTCTTGCGCTGGGGGCCTGTTGCTGTTTATTACCGACCGGAGAGGGTCGTGCGGCAGTTTGGCTACATGCAGACCATTCTTGCTCCTCCTGTCGATTCATGGGTCTCGTATGATGATATACACGATAGGTGGATGCACTACGAGGATCATATCGTTCCAGCAGGTGAGGTGTGCGTTGTGCCAGGCCAGTGTTCCAGTGACTACATGGACTGGTTCTTCCGCATCTCCCATCCTTTCATGACACCAGGCCATGCATTAGATCCTCTGCCTCATGGTTATGCCCCGCAGCCCCGAGTCGTCCCTCAGGCCCCGCAGACGGATATCCCTCACGTGCCGGAGCCAGGAGCATCGTCGACATCTGCGGAGGAGCCTAGACATGCAGTGGTATGTAATACTAATAATTTACGTCATTTACCTCAATATTTGCATAATAATTTGTGTAATCAGTTTGTTTTGTATGTAACAGGTTGGAGCGTCATCTGAGTCTAGGGGTGGTCACGCCTGGCTCATTGACACATAAGGTGATCGAAGAATGTCTCAGGTTGGCCAGGAGTGTGACACAGGACCATCTAGTATATGTTAGGTCTAGATGCAGGCGACGCACGGATCAGGCGTAGTTTATGTATATATTTTATATTGATATTCCATGTATATACAGATATTGTACATGAACTCAATTCATGAGTATTGTTGGTTTTATTTATTTTCATTAGTAATGTTAGTTTTATTTATTTCCATTGATTGTGTATTTCATTTGTGTCTATATACACGCGTGTTATTAAAATGGTCTAGTTAACTTAGTTATAGTATATGTAAATTATTATAAATGGTCTAGTTAACTTAGTTTACCAATTAATAAAAAATAATTTGAAATATAATTGAAATAAAGAAGTTGAAAAGGGTGTAAAAACAAAATTAAACAAAAAATGAACATCAT
The DNA here is from genome assembly GCF_000004515.6 of Glycine max. Classification (NCBI taxonomy): domain Eukaryota; kingdom Viridiplantae; phylum Streptophyta; class Magnoliopsida; order Fabales; family Fabaceae; genus Glycine; species Glycine max. The sequence goes on from NC_016090.4 coordinate 35,231,941, forward strand.
TCGTTATCTAAGATCCTTATTTTATATAACGTACTAATATTTTTAAATTCTCTTATAATTACTATTTTCTCACTTATACTAATGATCATGTAAAAAAATGTATTATAAAGTAGTTAGTATTTTAATTTTTAATATAATACTAATTATTTTTTTTATATTCTTTATAATATTAATGATATGATTAATTATAAAAATAAAAAATAAATTAATGATGATAATATTAATTTTATAAATTTATTATTATTTTTTATGTATTTATTGATTCTTATTAATATGTATAAAATAACCTTAAATAATATCTTTAAAAGGATTCTTATTAATATATAAGAGGAAAACAATGTTGGGTGCACTTAGCAATACTCTTAATTTAACCTTCAAATAAAAAATTCAAACAAAAACAAAGCCCAAACCTTGGGCAAGCAAGTTCTTAAAGGATTAGCAGTTCAGAAGTCAGAAGTTGGGTTTTTTCTTCCGCTTCTCCATATATGACACAATTTGAATGCATTGCTTCTCATATGATTGTGTTTATTTGAGGTAAGCTTGCACTCTGCTGATTCATTAATTTTCTTTCAGTGTTTGTAATGTTGTAGGTACTGGACTTCAATAATATCACCTTCATTTCTAGATCATACAATATGCTTGCAATTTCTTTTCAATTTAGTTTTTTTTTATTCAATTCGTCTTTGAAACAGAAACATGGAGTTGCATGTGTTGGTCTTATTCGGATTCTAACCTATTGTTAATTAATATTCCGACATGACGAAATTATGTGTGGTTAATCACACGAAATTCGCTTGAGATCTTTACTTCACCCTACACTATGCATGGAATTTGGAATTGCTATGTGTGTTTGATCATCACTGTTACTGCTGGAGGTTTTGTGTTTCAATAAAAGCTCGTGTTTGTTGTGTGAACAAAGGGGGAATTAGGTTGTTTTTCTGTTTAGTGGTTGTGATTTGGACAATTGGACATAATGATTAAGTCTCCGTTTTTTTGACTAATTTCCCTTTTGTTGGGTTATTCTTAGATAAGGAACCAGAGTTTGTTTCTTTACTTAGGGGCTGAGTAAACTGTGATGATGCATGTAGTATGTCTTTCTTATCATGGTGTAGACTTTTCAATTTTATTGGTGTACTTGATCTTGTGCAGTCATTTTTGTTTGGCTGTTTTAAGAGTTAATTTGCGACTTGATTAACCTTCCTTGAGAGAAAAATGCATCATCCTATAATTTTAAATTTTAATACATTTTCTATTTCAATTTTCATGTTGGGTTTCACAGTTGAGGTGCCTTTGTCTCTGTTTGTAGAAGATGGGTGTTTTCTGGATGCTGGCTGTTATGAAGGTGCTATTTTGATCGAATCTGAATTATAAATTCATCACCAATGGGTTACAGATGCATTCAGTGTTGGTGTCCTGTCAAAACACTTTACGTGCAGTATTCTCCTGGCAACATTCGCTTGATGAAATGTGTAGGTATTCTTTTTTACATAAAAAAAATGAAATCCATGATCGTTCATTCTATTTTGTTTTGAATTTCCCAGTTAATGAACTGATTTTGAGACCTCTTTGTGTTATAGGAGAATTGCAAGGCTGTTGCAGACGAATACATAGAATGTGAAATCATGGTGCCTAGTACTCCCTTATGCCACTGGTTTATAAGTTGAAACCTCTTAGTTTTGTTTTGAGATTACCCTGTTTCCCCTTCCCTGTTGCAGATACTTGTAATAGATTTGATACTTCACAAGCCCAAGGCCTATAGACATCTCCTCCACAATGTCATCAATCAAGAAACAATGAAGTTTCATGTATGGTTGAGCTCCTCCATTATTCCTCCTGCACTACCATCCTGTATAATTATATCATTGTGAATGTTGTTTTTATGTATCATTAATGAACACTAAATTGTTTTACAATTCTGAGTATTGCAATTATGACTTTCAGTTAGCATTATCGCTGACATTAGTGTTTTATTTGATGATAATGAGCAGTTGTATTTTTATTGTCTGATAATAACAAACATGAAGCATTATCAGTTTTGAACTGGATAATTAGAATCTCCAACTGGATTTACATTGTTACTTTTGGGGATTCTTAAACTTTATATGAAAAATATCTCTTCAATAGATTTTGGATATTTAATAAACAAATTATATACTAAAGTTGCTACTTGCATTTTGGCCCTATCAATGCACGTGAGGTATTTGTTTTGGTTTTATAATCAGGTTAGAATTTACTTGAATAATATGCATGAATCTATGTGAGAGTGCCTTTTCTAACAGAATAATGATTTTAATAACAGATGCTGATAAAATTTGTTTTAACATATGGCATGTGTAATACTCAGAATAATGAGAATGAGATTCAATTTATCTTCAATTTTTTACCTGTACTCTATACTCATTCATTTTTACCTTTTCCAGCACTAACAAGGAGATACTTTTTCATAACTTTGCAGGGACTACTCTGGAAATTGGCTGTCATTTTTCTTCTTTTTGAATCTTGTATGCATTCTTTTGTAGATGTTATCCTTTTTTAATGCTTTAGGTGCATAAAGTCTAAAATTCCAGCTTTTGGTTTACTTTTACTAAACTATATATTGCATATGAGGACTTTATCATTTGTTGAAGACAGATGTTTGATCTTGGAAAGCAGCAAGGGAAAATTGGGTTCCTCTAATAGCGTCTCTTCATTAGTATCAATATGCTGGAAGGTTCAGATATCTATATTAAAATCACCCTTTTTCTCAAAATAATTAGTCTGGATTTTTGCCAATTATGATGAATGTTTTATGGTTTTCATTGGCAGGTGCTGATGGATGTTATAATTGGGAATTTGATGTTTCTTTTAACTTTCTTCTTTATGGTTAAGATGTTTTTCCATGTATCGATCACCATCTCCAGGTATAAATTTTTTATTTAGTTGTCATGCTTATAATGAAGAAAGGACGATTAGTTAACACACTTCCCATTTAACTAACCCGAAAAAAGTAACAATCTGTTTGTTATTTTAGCAATTGGAAGAAAGCTTTAGTACCAAAATGGGCCATTAGGAATTTCATGAATCTATCACAATTTTGAATTAAAGATTCTTTTTTGGGTTTGTGTGTTTCTATACATGGGTTCTGAGAGAGATTTAGAAGTAACTGCAAGTGTAGCTTATATAGCCACTGCAAGTGGCTTCAACTGAACTAACTGCCTAGCTCAGGACTGCTGTAAAACTGACTTGTAACGACTAGCACAGCCACACAGGTTGATAGGCCTAATGATATGCTATAATGTTCTGTCTTTTAAGCTTTGTAATTAATGGGATGAGAAAAGATGATGCGTGATAGAGTATGGGACGATTTTTTCTCATTTTAATTTTATGGAAGCATTTTTTAGGTTTTTATATATATATATATATATATATATATATATATATATCAGTTTGGTGTTTCTGGACCATCATGATCACTTAAGCTTAAATTATTCATCTATGCAGGTGCATTGACCTTTTGCTTACACTCATGATTTCAAGTTACTTCAAGATTTTTCTTATTGCCATGATGGTAATATTTGCAATGAAGAAATCTAAGTTGGTTCTTTTAGTTTTATTGTTGATGACTTCCCGTGCCTGTCTAATGTCTATGATGTTAAATGCAATACATATCTTTAACTTTAAAGTATGTGTCCTTACTTAGGTCTGGGACTTTCCATCTTCTGTGATCTTCATCATTGAATTATTTTGTTTATCATCTAATGCTGCGGCATTGAAAGGTTAGTAATCATGTTGCCAAATCCTTGGAGAAATATTTTATTATACTCATTTAAATTGTGCAAGCATTGGACAACTGTTTGATTCCTCATCATGATTTGGCGTTAGCAGTTATTGGATTCATAGAAAATTCAGCAACATCTATGGTATCCTTGATCCTTCAATTTTGTATATTCCATCTCAAACTTTTAATAAGCCATTTTTCTGCTTAGGTTCTTTCACACATATGGTAGTGAGTGTATTTATGTCTTAGTTTGAATAGCCAGTGGTAGTAAACTAGTAATGAAATTAATGTGTCTCGTACAAGAATTAAGTCGGTGAATGGAATAACGATAAAATGGAAGTATTATTTGAGTGTTTCACTGATCATGGGTTTTGTTTATATCATTTAGAATGCAAATCCAACTATTATTCAGTCAATTTGCATGTGGTTGTATTAATGTAGTTGTGTGTCCACATGATCAAAACTGCATTTGCTTAGCTGCATGTGTGATCATTTTGGAAAATTGGCTCTAGGGTTGCTGCTTGTATTTTAAATACAGCATGATTGATCATATAATGCTTCTTGCTGAGCACTGATGAACATTTTTTTTGTCAAATAGTGATGACTGAGTCAACTATGCGTCGATGTGTTTGGACCTGCTTCAGTGCATATGCTATAAAATTTATTGTCACTCGAATACTGGAGCTCATATTGTTGGGGCAATTAATGCAAGGCTGGAGTCAAATGCCATTCACATTCTCTAAAGCCACCATGATTTAGTTTAGCATTCTCATGCTAATGTATTAGAATTTAGAAGCAGAATTTCGTGGCAAGTGTTTCTGAACTGTATATATGCTCATTGACATTTTTTAAATTTCTTTAATTTAATTTGATGCTTGAACTCTTCTAGCGTGCTCGTGGAACCTGCTGCGATGCTGCTTAATTCATTTCTTGACACCTTTTTTGCCATTATGTACCCATCGGAAAACATTTAGAAGTATCTGATAAACAAGTTGTTCCTATTAACTTGCAGCATTTTTTCGAATATTATTTGCAATAACTATTTGAGCGTATAGGGAGATTAGTGAGATTTCGAAATTTAACTCATGTAAACTTTTCAATATAAAAAAAATAATAAAAAATTTCATATACTATTTTATTTAATATTACATGATTTATTTTAATGAAGTATCTCCTTCAATGTTATGTTATTCATCTCAATTATTGTTATCACAATTATCATAATTTGTTTTAAAGATATTTATATCAAATAAGTTTTCCAAAATTAAATTTACATTAAATAAGTCTTGTTTTGATGTGAATGTTTCTCTTCGTGTAATATAAATGAGGATTACTTTTTTGTCTATTACTATTTTAAGAATTGTTTTTCCTTAAAAAAACTATTTTGATCTGGCAAATCTTTGAATATAATAACGATTAATTGTAATTTTTTTCATTGTCTTTTCCAGGAAATAAAACTAACCCAATTTTAGTCCCTTCTTAGTTTTGATTGAACCAACCTCTCCTAGCTTTACACAAGAAAAAAAAAGATTAAATTTATTTTTGGTCCTTTAAATTTGGAGATATATTTTTTTTAGTCTCTCAAATTCACAATATTTTCTTAGCCTCTCCCAACTGATTTTTGGCAGATTTGATGCACAATTTATAGTAATTTTTTAATATAAAAGGAACTAAAAAAAGTATTTCACAAATTTTAAAGATTAAAGAATACATATTTTAATTTGAGGGACTAAACATATTTAAGAAAAATAAAATACATATTTGTTTTGGTTCCCGAGATTGTACGTGTCACTTCAAAACATTTTTTTTTTAAATTATCACTTTAATCTTAAAATATATATAAAAAAGCATTCATTTAAATATTTATTTGATTTTCCAATATCATTTTGAAAAAAAAATGAAAAAAACTAAATGGCATTACATAAAGCTAAGAATTAAAGTGAAAATTATATAGTTAATAACTAAAATGATCAAACACTTGTAATTTTAAGGATTAAAAGGAAGGTTTATTAAGGATGAAACATCACTAGTAATTTTAGTAAACTGCAAATAAAGCATCCAAATTTTCCAAGTATAATTGGACTGAGATATCACTTTTTCCTAACTTAAAGAACATTATTTTAATTATATCAGCAAATTACACTCTTTTTTAACTTTTTTCAAATTCCACATAATATTATTCATTTTTCTATTTCTACACTAATTTTTTTATGTTTAAAAACATTACACTAACATCTCATATGTTATACCAATGCCCCTTAATGTCTGAAAACATTACATTGACACTCATATATTACACTATCTTTTCCTACAAGAAAGGTTACTTTAATAGTTAAAAAGATGTTTGTATAATTCACAAAACGTATTGATGTAATTTACCGCACGACAATCACAACAGAGCACATTTTGGGCATTAAATGTTTGCGGTCAATCTCATCTCAGTGTGAAACAGTGAATTACATTTCCAATTCGACATCGGCTTATAAACTCCTAGTTGTTACCAGAAGGATTACATATAATACTTCAAACAATTTTTCACCCAATTTTCTGGGACACAAAATTAACCTCAACAATTTGCAATATGATTTTTAATTTAGTTTGTGGGTGGCACAGAAGAACCTGCAACTACAAATATCTGATTCACACTTCATAAAAATGTGCATAATTTTCCATATGTTGCAAGTATTTTGTACAGGATCCTAACTCATTTGTCTATCAATGCCAGTACTCAAGATATTTTATCTAAAGATTCAAGTTAAGGTGGGAAAAATGATCCTCAGAAAGCAGGAGTCCTTGAGGATGATACTATATAGGAATGCCTGAAGTTCACAAACATCCTCACATCATGATTAGTGAATTTCTAATCCTTCATTGATTAGGATTCCATCTATCAATTCAGAACAATCCGGCTCTCATTTATGCGCTACATTTATGGAATTAGTGCGACTGTGCCTCCAGTAGGATGTTGGTGGCCACATTGACATCATTTCTGGCCTGCACTAGGGCTTGTCTGGCAGAATTCCTGTCAAAGCCCATAGAGACAAGGGTAGTGATCGAGTCCTCCGTTGGCTCTACTGCAGCTTGCATTGGAGCAGGGTAGTTTCTCTGAAGTCAACAGATTGTATTAATTGTCAGAAGGTACAGAATCCTCTACATATTGCTTCAAGGAATGTTGACATATTGAATGTAATAAATCACTACATTAAATTGCATGACAAACTTTTCAGCTAAATCTTTAAAACCAACTTGCTTTGATTCAATTATATTTTCAACAGTGGCAAATGATTTGACAGGAGCTGCAAGCTAATGTGCATATTTTATTTTATTTTTATTGCTACACAAGCTAATATGCATATGAATATTAATGTTTGTGTTTAAAAGGGAATTGGCTTCATTTGTGAGATTAATACATACACACCCAGCTTCAAATATTGCGGCTGCATAGAAAGCTGATAGGGTCATCAAAATCATAAATGCATAGCTGCCTAAGATATGCAAATCAAACCATAAAAGAATTACAAGCACAAAGTAAAACTTGCCTCCATTTGGTGAGTTGGATAGGAAGGTAAATTCCTGACAACATTCCTTGCTGATGATGGTGCACGTGGACTCCCCATAGATGGCAACGAAATTCTTGAAAATAATGATGAGATCATCTCTGGGAACTGCAGTGTAGGATCACATAAGCAAAACAAATAACTTCCCAGTAATCACTTGAGGTATAACAATATAATGCATAGTGTTTGAAATTAATACATTCAAATTACGGGAAAATGAGAAAAAGTGGGAAAAAGTGGAAAAACTAGATAGTCTAAACATTAAAAATAGTTTTTCATGGAAGTTACACTAAATAATATTAGATGAATGATAGCAATATAATGGACTGTAACAAGATAAATATGGATATATATCATATAGCAGACTTGCATGTAGAGAGTAGAGACTAGATAGATATCTATATACCTAAACAATGGCACTGAATGCAGGAAGCACATTGTGGAGTCATATTGATAATTAGACAAAATCTAAATTTTTTATCACCATCAACCTCAAACAAGAACAAGATCACCAGCTAGCATTTTGGTTTCCAGATAAAAGGGCAGGCAGCATCTAATCTCTAAGTCCTATACAATGCCCAACCCATGGAATGCATTGCAAAAATGAAAAGTTCCGCTGTTCTATCCTTAAAACTGTCCCATGGTTCTTAATAAAGACAGTAAACTAATGCCACTCATAAGGAACTTAATCTCTGTTTGGACATACGTGCGCGCGCGTGTATATAGAAGGTGCTTAATTTAAGCACAAATTGTATTTATAATATCAACATTGTATGCCAAATTTTAGAAACATAAACAGCCACTAGTATATTATGTATGAATCAAGGTAATTGAATCAGGATACAAATCATGTATTGGAAAGCTTCCGAATCAAATCGCATATCGTGATTCGTAAGATTCATGATCAATAATATTTATATATATATTATTAACATAACTCAAGGGCCAAGACTATCTGTTGGGCTTTTTAGTTTATAATTGCCAGCCCAATTAACTATTTAGATTTAACAGAGAAGGACTGCAGCAGGAGTTTTAAAAACTCACGTGACCACAACTTAACTATCCTGGCATCTACAAGCCATGTAAATTTTGAAGGCAACCAGCAAGGCCAATACCCAATACCCACACCTGACACGGTTTTCTTTCCCTCCCTTTCTTCCTGAATGCTGAACCCTAAACACCGCCTTCTTCTGCAACACGTCAAAGTTTTTTGTAGCTGTGCTGTGCCTGATCGACGATGCAACACTCATGATGTGACACAAACCCATGGCGTATAAGGTGCGGCTGCAATTACCATTATAGCGGACTCTGCAACGCGACCTAACTTGTTCCAGAATCATGCAATTCAAACAGAAGTCATAATTCTCATGCAATTCACACAATTCAGGTAATGGTTCAGCTACAAGAACGATATGCAGTCCGATTCGCATCGCTGGTCCTCCGAATCACATCAAATCACAGGTATTGTATCGTGATTCGAGAAATACTTACTGCCATGGTATGAATATATAGATATAACTCCATATAGAAGGCCACTTAAATCAATCTAATTCATTATAAGAAATTGATACGTTGGTCAGGGCATTAGACTCACCACATTTTTTTAATTTAAATTTGTGGGATTAAAAAGTTGGTAAAAACTTTTTCTTAAAAATTATAATGTTTGTTAATTGTAAGACACATCAAATATCAATGGATGAATGGAATACAAAGCAATCTTCAATTAATATGAAGATGTGGGAGAGAACCTTCCAATCCAACGGTATAACTATTGAAAGACTCATCTGATAAAATGTTATTATAAGATTGATTTTGGTTAACAATATCAATTAAACCTGACACAATATATTTATATACATATTTTCCTTAAGAGAAAGCTTGCATCCACAATAAAAGCTAAACATATTACTGGCCACCTGCACTGATACATAATTGCTAAAATCTAAAATTAAAAAAAAAAACTCAAATTTAAGACTTAAATTTACCTTTGCTTTGCGAATGTAAAAGACATTCAAACGGTACAAGGAACCAGCAAGGATGCCACACATCCCCGGTAAGATAGACCTTTTCCATGATGACAAAAGAAGCTACAATAATTTAAATTAGTTTTCAGACACTGAATGATTCTAGAAATGCGTAAATGATATAAGCACCCATAATTCAGTTCAACAATACCTGAAGACCAGCTAGATATATGAATGACTTGTCTGAGAAGAGGAAGCTAAACACACGAAACCGTGTTGAAACTGGAATGTCAAAGAAAAAGGGTACAAATGAAGCAAATATAAGGCCATATGGTCCAGGAGTGACTAGGTTTGCTGTAGGATCTGCAAATAGTGGACATAAATCTATCAAATTCTAAAATAATATGTACATTTCATTTGCCACTATAAAAAAAGAAGGCAGGACATTCAATATCATTCAGCATTCCTACAAGTAAGAGTGTAAATGAGAAAAATTATTTGAGTTATTCAAGCTTAACTTGTTGAATACTCAATCAAACTTGTTTATTTACAAAACTAACAAGTTCAAGCTTGACTATAGACTAAATTATATAAATAAGTCAAGCTCAAACTTTATAAGTTTGCCACTAAAAGCCCATGAATAGATTGTGAGTTTATGTGTTTGCATAATGATCCTGGTCTTTTATATAAGAAACAAGTACTTAATTCATCAAGATCAATAGAAGTAGTTAAATTAGTAAATTTAATTAATAATGTCATAAATTTAATATTTATTCCAGAAATACCCATAGAATTAAATGGTTTAAATGATGGTTACATTTAATGACACTTCTCATAATTCAAGGGATAATTTCTTCAACCAATGAGTATGAATTATATTATTAATAGCTCAATGAATACATCCACTTTTGTGGAAAATGAACGGATGTCTCATTAATAGACATCACAATAAATTAATGGTATAAAAGAAAAATAGCAATTGATGCGTTTGAAAGTGGCTTACATTTCTTATAATTAGGACCAAAAAATGCTCTCATTTGTTTCTTATTTAAAGGACTATAGGTAGTATTAATTTTAGATGAGAAAAATAATGTACTTAGTAAATTGTAATTTTATCTAAAACAATATCATTTCCTAACCTCCATGTTTAAAGATTCTTTAACTCTTCATTTAAATTTTTATTTCATATTCTAGCATGAAATGTCTATTAAATACTAAATTAATAAACTTAGAAAATACTTTAAATTTGATAGAGTGAAAAATGATAATTACGTTATAAATGAGTTAAAAAAAGTCGAGCTCAAGCTTCACATTAATAACACCCAAGCTTTATATTTGACTCCTTTAAATAAAAGAGTCAATCTTAAGCATCTATTGTTTTGAAGCCAAGTTTGGGCTTCATGTGCTCAGATTGGCTTGACTCATTTGCACCGCTACTTAAAAGTATGCTGTTGCCATAAGGCAAATCATCTACAATAAACAAGTAATATGTTTTCCTAGTTTTCAAACTTCTTGACGGAAGATATCATAATCATGGGTTGGGTGTTGATTTCAATACAAAGCCAGTTCACAGTATGAAGATTGAGAGTAGAGTCTGAGGAGTCAAGATTTTATGCTTGGACGGTTGAGGTAACCCTATAGAAGTAACCTTTCAAGCCTTCCAAAGGATGACTTTTCAAATAAAGATAATTTGGTATTTACAGGATTGTCAATTGTCATGATACTTCTGATATTAGAGCCAACCAGTTCCTATGATAAATAACAATGTGGTATGTTAGTTAGGAACATGCCTTAGAATTGTTTCATTTCTAAAACACTCCATCATGTGAACACCCTTTGGGCTTGAAGAGTGTATAAAGCATCAATCAACTGCACAATGAGCTGGGCATCAATTCCAAAAAGAATTGAAGCAAGAAAAAAAAAAATCCAGATTGTTGATCAAACGGGCTGCTTTCCCATGTTTAACTGATTGGTGATGTGTTGCATGTTTCTCACTACTGGTTTTTTAGTCTTTTTTCCTACTATTCTTGGTTTAGTTCTCAAGGATTTTTTATCCTCTTGCTTTTCTGCCTCTCTTTTCTATCTTCATAATAAAATTCTCTTTTATTAAAAAATAAGGTTTGAAAATGCCTTCTAACATCCTTTACCCCCACAGAATTTTAACAGGCTTAAAGACTCAGTGAAAATTACACGTGAATTATGCTTAGTCTTTAATTTGACATTGATGATGAAATGATATTGGTTACAGGAAATTAGGACTCAAATTACATACTCTTTTTGGAAAAACACAACCCATCTTTTGAAAGAGTATGGATAAGCCAGTTTGCCTCATTTAGCAAATGAAAAGGTGATAAACAATTCAAAGAGTATCTACTTGGACACAATAGTGAAATCTCTTGAGTCATTAGAGAAATAAAATAATTCAATTCATTTCTATGGTTCGAGAGAATGTCAAAGAGTATCTACTCAGACACTGCAGTGGAAGTAGTATCAAATGAAAAGTGCCTTTATTATGGACGCTTTATTCTGTCTCCACTTATGATAAGCAAAGCCAACTTGTTGAGTTCTAGCAATTGTTTGGCTCATAGAAACCACTAGTCACTAGCTTACCCTTGTCTTCCCAGAAACAAACAATTCATTAAGGAAGAGCCATAATCACTAGCTTCACGACACCAATACACATTAGATGCTTTCAATTCCCACTCAAAGTAGTATACACAAATGAATAACTCATGTGATGCTGTTAAAATCAGATGCTAAAAAACTGATCTGCCTTGTGTTCCAGGAATAAGCAGCCATACTCTCAGAGCAATCTCATATAACTACCCTTTTTCAGTAAAATGCTACTTACCTTATTTTTCCTGATGAGAAGTTAAAGGAAAACAAAATCATAACTTCATGAACATAAACACAAGTACCCCATTACAAAAGCACCAACTGACACTCCTCAAAATTTTGTAATTAAAATCAAACTTTAGCTTTTACAGAGAGTTTTGACATTCTGTCAGAACATCTCGTCATCTGAACTGGCATAAAGTCATAAACCATCTTTTTAGCCAGAATTAGATTTAATGGAATGACTAGAGATTAGAGAAACTACCCTCCTAATGTAACTCATTCTTGTATTGATGTAAATGAATTCATGTCATTGGACTAGTTAAGATATAGGACCATTCACAAACAAAATTAAAAAACATGAACTTACAGAACTAAAGCATAGTTAACATGTTTAAGATATTGTTTACAGAAAGAAAAACAGTAGTGTCAACAGTAAACTCCAAACCTATTAACTCATTAAAACGGAAAATGTTAACAAGTTGATGGTAGGCATTTTGAAGTAAAATAGTAACATGATTAAGGCACAGTTTTGGTAGTCAAATAATTTACCGAATTAATACCAAAATAATTTCATATATTAGTATTAGATTCAAGGAATAACTAATCGAACAAATCCGATAGCATAATGCCAAATGTCCTGAAATTCATTCACCTAATGATACAAGCTATTGACACAAAACAACAATCCTTGATCCTTTAAATCAAAAGAAATTGAATTGTTTTGAATATTATAATAACTTGAAGAATTAAATTTTTAAACAAAACTTCAAATGCAAAACTCTAACTTCTTTATGGTCAAACTCAAAAGAAATCACTTTATGTACTCCAAAATGTGCACTGTCAAGCCGTTTTCTTGGCATTGCCTAAATAGCACTGAGACATTTTGTTATTGGTACTGAGAAAGGAAGGCACCAAAGAGGTTCATACTAAGAAAGCACAAAGTTATATTGGCAATAAAATCTCATATGAAGGGAGGTGCCTCATAAACTGTGAACCATATATCCTGCTATACGTGTTCCTCACTAAATCGGTATTAGAAAAAGGTCACCAAATGCCATAAAAAGGGTCAAAACATGAGACAAAAAACAGTCAAGGAAAATTCACCACATGAACGGGCATGACATGCACAACCAAAAAATTAAGCAAAATGTATTGAAAGAAAAAACATATATGGAGATTAATTAAAGTTAAAAGATTAAAAGAAAGGCATATGAAGACCAATATTGAGAATAATACCTTTTAAAAGTGCTACAGCAAGGACCTCAAGCAGTAGTGAAGTTAATATGGAGAACACGATAAAGACCTGCATAAAGAGCACACACAGATATTTGAAACCGCATACAAGGTACAGAAAAGCATCCTTCCCCCTCTACTGTGTGCACGTGCATTCGTAAGGTATGGAGAACCAATGATGGAGGTAGATATGGTATTTCAAAAATGAACATAATGCATCAAGGCACATGATGATGGATAGGTGGTTATTTTGAACAGGGGAAAATGTTGCAAATCAATCTAACTAATCATATACCTTTTTTTTTTTATTAGCCAGAACTTGGTTCCAAAAATATATCTAAAGATGGCACATAAACTCCTGAATATAAACTTACAAAATACAAATTACTTACTGAGTATTTATTGGAACCTATCTGTCGCTCAAAGACCCTGAAGTAATATAGAAGATACAGTCCAAACATCAACTCTGGTGTTGACGAGAAGGAAAATATGGACATGATCAACTTCCAAAGGCGAATCTTTCCAAAAATATCCTGCCACAGAGAAAATAATGGGTTAGAGTGTTAGACTACATAGCTAATGCACAATAAGTTCACGTCTGCACCATAAATAACACAGTTCCAGTGTTTCTAGTGTTTAAATACTCTAGAAAGGCATATAATGAACAAGTAATATTCACTCCAGATTTGTTCATTAATGGCATTATCCTTAACTACAATTCCAAGAGAAATAAGGAAATGAATCTGAAGCTCAATTTTAAAACAATGTAGATTTTACCACATGGATCACTCCTAAGTCCTAAATACCCTTATCATAACAAATTTGACATATCATGCCAGGCAATTTTAAATAAATCCAAATCATTACCTAAAAAAAGGGATTCAAACTAATTTAGGATCAAAATCAAAATCTCCAAAACAAATGACCAACCCAATTCACTCCTTAAGTCCTAAACGCACATGAAAACCCAGTTACACATTCTTAAAACAAACACAATGTGCCTAATCACCATTTCTTACATAAAAATAAAAAAGAACGAAAAATTAAAAAGAAAAGGAAAAAGGGGCGGCACCTGATACGACAACCCCAGAGTGCCGAAACGGCCTTGGATCCCAAAGAAGATTGTGAAAAGCGCCGAAGCGATGATGAAGGCCCTTGTGACGGGAGCATTTGCTGCGAACAAAGACACACATAACGAAGCATTGGAACATCATAAATTGGAATCAAAAAGGAGAAAACTTAGACACGAAAAAGACAAACGGATGTGAAAAATGAACACCCCAGATGATTATTTGGCTCGGGAAAAAGAATTAACGCACTGAAACCAGATGGACCACCGTTCATCTTCGCAGTGAAGCAGAAAGCAACGAACTTTTCTTCAGAGTTTTTGCTGGGTTTTCTTTCTTTTTTTTTTTTTGCCTTCTCGTCGCTGTTTGCTTCTTGTTTGAGTTTTCCCACAGTTTGGTATATATTCAATCAAATTAATTTAATCATTTAATTAATTAAATTTGAATAATAATTAATGGAAAAGAAAATAAAAGTGAATGAATGACTTCTTTGGAATCTTTCTCTTCTGTCTAATAGCCTCTCTGGTAGGCGGCTTACTTTTTTTTTAAGTGGTATCAATTATCAAGTAAACACAACTCATTTTATATTTTGAAATTTGTAAATCTTTAAAATGAATTTTTATTTATTTTTTAAATATCTATTCTTATAATCCTAGTTAAATTAACAACCCATTGACACAAATGGTAATAATTTATCTTTCTTTATCATGTAATTTCGGAGTCAAATTTTATCTTTGTGATAGAATAAATCATATTAAAAAAAATATTTAATATCATAATAAACAAAAAAAGATAATCCTATTAAATTAAAGTTATATAAGAGATAATATTATTGAAGGTAATATCAGTCTATGCCAGTGAAAAATCAAATTGAATTTTGTTACTTTCTAAAAGATTATTGTTACTTTTGTTAAATCTAAAGCTGTTGATATTTTTTAACAGGTTTTAATAAAGATAAAGTATAATTAGTAATTTAGCTTAGTCATTATACAGGACAAAAGCTTATTTTAAATTTTTATATAATTAAAATTTACAATAAATAAATATCTTTAAATATATAAATTGTATTTTAAGTTTATAATAAATAATTTAAATTATTCTATAAGATTGTTTTAACTACTAATAATATTTAAAGTATTTAAATTTAATTTAAATATAAGGATACAAGAAAATAATGAATAAAAATAATACATATATAGTATTATTTTATAATATATAAAAATAATAATTAATGTTAAAAGTAAATTATGTAAATGATCACTTTTGTTTGTTCGTGTAAATTAATGACAATTTAGTTCGGAAAAGAATGAACATTCTCATTTAGTTATCAAATGCGTAAAAAGTATGATAATTACATTTTTGTGATTAAATTTTGTTGCATCATTTTTTTTATTAAATTATAATATTTAAAGACTAATTTGATATTAAGTTGTAAATTTTTTACGATAATTTTGACATTAAATTATAAAGTTCAAGGGACTAATTTTACATTAAGTTACTGGGTAATATTTTGGCATAGTGATGATAAATCTTTTTGGGGAACTACTTGCTGCTATAAATGTTGGGTAAAATGATTTTACAAACTTGTAGGAACAATCAGTTTCATTTTTCTAAAATTTCTAACCTAGGAGGCTATAAAGATGTATAATAGTTCATGGGTTTGCCTAGAGCTTCTTGGTGATCTGCTCAGGCAAAAGGTTGATAAGAGATTGAAATTGAATTGGACTTAAGATTGGTCTTAAGATCTGCCGAAGCAATTGGATTGGATCATTATGGTTTAGTAAATAGCTGAAGGCCAAGCAATGGATAATTGAATATGTGGCAGTTCACAAGGTTGCCATATACTTTGTTACCATGTCTGCAACTATCTAGTGCTTAGTGAAAATTAATATGCTTTTAATTTAAGTGTATATATGCATCATAGCTTAGACCACTTGCAAGGGTTCCTGTGTTTTTCTTAGCCAGACCACTGGGTGTTGGAAAAAGATCATTGGCATTTTCTATTGCTGTTGTTTTGGGCAGAAAACTCAATATCTCTTAGTGAGAAAAACATCTTCTAAAGTACTAAGTTTGTCTTTGTTTTCTTTTGACTTGCCATGACAATGAACTATTGATTGTAGAGATTGCCATTTTGATGATGATTGTGCGTGCCTCTGGACTGTGGTGTGAAGTATGTGGCATTGATATGTCTATATGTGAGTTGGAAGCATGTTATGTGTTGTGTTGCTTGATTGATGATTTCTTGAAATGGATTGTGAACCATGGTTGAACCTTGATGTTGGGATACAAGTGCATTGTGGCCTCATGAGCTGATGTTAACTATGGCCTCAGGTAGTTGATATATTTTAACCAATGTTAAATATCAGTTATTGTTGTGTGATAATGTTATAGCAATCAGTCTTTATCCACGAGGGAGTGCAAATGCGTCATTTCTATGCTAATGACATCCAAGTTATGTATCAGAATTGAAAGATAGATGAAAAATAGTTTTATGATTCATTCATCAAAGTATTACAAAGTTGGTTTATTTATACAAAGACAGAAAATAACTAACTTGAGTAACCAACTAACTTACTCAAATAACTTCTAGTAACTAACTAATTGGCATAACCAACTAACTACTAAAATAACTTCTAGTAACCAACTAAGTGTCATAACCAACTAACTATAACTGCTTAATCGTGATACCCCCTCAAGTTGGTGAATATATGTTAATCATTCCCAACTTGGCAATGAATTTACCAAAAACCGGGCTTGGAAGTGCGTTTGTAAAAACATCTGCAACTTGGTGTTAGCTCTTGACATGGACAAGCTTGAATACTTGGGACTGAACATATTCTCGGATGAAATGATGATCAATGTCAATGTGCTTGGATCGTTCATGATGAGCAGGGTTTGAAGCAAGACTTATAGCAGATTTATTATCACAAAATAGCATTACAGAGGGCACATGAACTTCAAAGTAAAAAAGTAACTTGCTTAACCAAACAATTTCAATAGTAACAGAAGACAAGGCACGATATTCAGCTTCAGTGGATGATTTTGAAACAATGGGTTGTTTCTTAGAATGCCAAGAAAGAATGTTGTTTCCTAGAAAGACACAAAAGCCAGAAGTGGATCTTCTGGTATCAACATAGTTGGCCCAATCAGCATCAGCAAAGGTAGTGATGTTGAGGGAGTTCTGAGTAGGGAAAAAGAAACCTTGTCCAGGAGCAGATTTGATATACTGCAGAAGATGATGAACAACATGTAGATGAGGAACTCTAGGGGCTTTCATATACTGACTTAAGCGATTCACAACAAAGGTGATATCAGGTCGTGAGACGGTCAAATAAAGTAATCTACCAATTAATCTTTTGTACATTGATGGATCAGGGAGTAAGTCTCCATCATGAAGATTGAGTTTCAGATTGGGATCCATTGATATATTGGAAGGTTTATAGGCCAAGAAACCTGTATCTTCCAAAAGAGATAGAGCATACTTCCATTGGGATAGTGAGATACCTCTGCTGGATTTGGTTATTTCTAAGCCAAAAAAATATTTCAAAGGGCCAAGGATCTTCAATTGAAACAAAGACTGTAATTTGGTATGAACAGCTTGTACAGAGGCAAGATTGGGTCCTGACAGGATGATGTCATCTACATATACTAGTAAAATGACTAAGGAATTTCCTGAGCCAATAGTGAAAAAGGGAGTAATCATGCTTGGATTAATGGAATCCATGACTAAGAAGAGTAGTGGAGAACTTACAGCACCATTGTCTAGAGGCTTGTTTTAGGCCATTTAATGATTTGTTCAATTTGCATACCAATGAAGGATTGGTTGACTTGTATCCCTTGGGAAGTTCCATATAAACTTCTTCAAACAAATCTCCATTCAAAAAGGCATTGTTAACATCCAATTGGAGGAGGCACCAGTTTCTAGCAACAGGAACACAAAGTAGAACTCTAACAGTGGTAAGTTTGGCTACTGGAGAGAATGTATCAAAGAAATCAATCCCAGCTTGTTGAGTATAACCTTTGGCAACCAATCGAGCTTTGCATCTATCTACAGAGCCATCCATTTTGTATTTAACTTTTTACACTCATCGACATCCTATACAGTGCTTATCAGGTGGTAATGGAGCAAGTGTCCAAGTGGAATTTGCTTCAAGAGCTTGGATTTCCTCATGCATTGCTCGATGCCATTCAGGATAAGGAACAACTTGATGATAGAACTGAGGTTCATAGACAGATGAGATGTGATTAATGAAAGCTTTGTAAGGGGGGCTAAGAGGCAACAAAGAACAATGTGCTGGATGGGATATGCAGCCTGAGATTGTGATATTACATAATCAAACAAGTATAAGGGATGCTTAGAGTGACGTGTACTCCTTCTTAAGGTGATAGAGGGCAAAGTGTGAGGATGATCTGAGGCAGGGATTGAGGGTGAATCAATTGGGTCATGGTTAAAGCTATTAGGTGGCCGTGGTGATTGGCTACGAGTCTGGTCAGGGTTAGGTAAGATATTAGTGATGGAAATGGGGATAACCAAATCAAGTAAAGGATCAGGAATGACTTGAGGCTGTGAAATGGTTTGAAAAGGAAAAATGGATTCATGAAAGACAACATCTCTGGAGACCAAAAAATTTCTTAGTGTTTAGGCTATACAATTTGTATCCTTTATAACCTTGGGGATAACCAACAAAAATTGTAGGCACTGCTCGAGGAGAAAACTTGTTCCTCAAATGCTAAACAGCCAAAACTTCTTAAGGCATGATAGTCAGGTTCCTTTTTTAATAGAATATTTTAGGGTGAGCAATGTTGTAGTAATGGTGAAGGGGTTTTGTTGATGAGAAAAGCTGCAGTGGTAGCACAATCACCCTAGAATGAGATAGGAACTTTAGACTGAAAAAACAAAGCTCTAACTACATTGAGCAAATGTTGATGCTTCCTTTTCACTACTAAATTCTGTTATGACCTTTCAACACAGGAAAATTGATGAAGAGTGCCCATGGAAGCCAAAAACTAAGTGAGGGCAAGTTCCTTATCATTATCATACCTGAGGCATTTGATAGATACACCAAACTGAGTCTGAACCATGGTGAAAAAATGTTGCGCATAGATTAAAGCTTCAGATTTGTGCTTAAGCAGAAATAGCCAAGTGAATCTTAAGCAGTCATCAACCAATGTAAGGAAAAATCTCCTTCCCTCATAGGTAGGGTGAGCATAGGGACCCCATATATCACAGTGAATTAAGTCAAATGGTAATTCAGATAAATGGTTAGAGTTAGGAAAAGATAATCTTCTAAATTTAGCTAGAGGACAAATAGAACAATTAGAAGAAGAGAAATTGGGAGAAAGGTGCAAACCAATTTTATTATTCAAATGTTTGAAAACTTTGTCTGAGATATGACCAAATCTAGAATGCCAAATATGAGCATTTTTACAAGGAATGAAATTTGTATGTGAATTGATAACAGAAAAAGTAAATTTTCAATCAAGAGTGCCCTTGAGATCTAAGACATAAAGGCCTTAGATGAGATCCCCTTTACCAATCCTCTTGCAAGCTTGCTTCTCCTGAATATTAAATTCATTTTGAGAAAAAGAAATGGACAAATTAGGATTATTTAGAAGAACACTAACTGAAATTAAATTGAATTAGAATTTAGGAATGTAAGCAACATTATGCAAGATTAAGGTATTGGTTAAGCAAACCGAACCAATGGCAAGGATAGGTATAACATCATTGTTAGACAGAGTGATAGTTTTATCATAAACAAGTTAGTAAGATCGAAAATGATGAAAGGAACAAGAAATATGAATGTTGGCACTAGAATCTAAAAGCCAACAATCATGAAGAAAATTAGAAGTGGATGTAGAAAGGATCATACCACTGGCAGAAGAAACACCTTGAGGGATGACAACTGTGACACCCTCTACCCCTCACATATATACTAACAAAGGAATAAAAATTCAAATATTAATGAAAAGTATTTTTTTAAAACATTTTTAAATACAAGCCTTTTAAAGGGATAAAAGGCTCACATTCACTTTCTTCTACATCATATTCAAACTTGTCCAAATAAATAATAAAGTCATCTCGGTTCAAACAAGGTCGTCTAAGACTTCATACAATTAATATAAAACCCTATACCCCAATGCCACATCCTATCAGAGCATTGCGTCTCGACATCCTTCAGCACAAGGTTCCTTAAAGCAATTCACCTACTCATCTGCTCCCCTGAACACAAAGTTCAAGATCATCACATGATCCAAACACAAACAACTCACGGGGAGTGAGTTATCACATTCCTAACTAATAGAGAAGCAAGACAACTAGATATACATATCATATAAACCAAATAAAACTTACTTACATGTAACTCACGTAATTCCGCCACTTTGTCATTCAAAGTTCACTTTTCATCCATCAATCACACTTTTCAATCATCAATCACATTACACAAGAATCACACGCTCTGATCAAGACATAATAACACATCAATTTCATAATAAACAATTAGCAAGCGCATGAGACAGTTATGCTAAGACTCAAGCTTATATGCAATGTGGTACCATGTTAGTGAAAAACCACCCTGGGGTGCTTAGGAGTACATAACAAGACACCACACAATGGGTTTGTCGGGTTACTCTCACTAAGTAAGATCATAGAAAGACCAGTCAGGGTCACGATGTTTTGTGAGAATGCTCCAACCATATAGGATCAGCATAGGCTTAAAGGAGCACTCAAACCCGGTGACCCCCAAGACCTACACTCCGAAGAGTCTGTCAAGGCCTCTCCCTCCTGATGGTGGTGTTTTAATTTAAAATTTATAAATATATATTAATAATATTAATTCTATTTTATAAAATAAAATATTTATTTTAGATTTTGTTTTAATGAGTCAACTAGTTTGTTATGTTTGTTTTGACAATTGTAGGTTAGTTTCCAACGGTCACATTTCTAACGGTCATATTTTGTTTGTTGCACAAGGTGGTTTGTACCTATATATATATATATATATATATATATATATATATATATATATATATATATATATATATATATCTATATATATCTTTCCTCCTTTCTAAAAGATGACAGAGCAACGTCTGGTTTCTTTCTCCCAAAAAAAAATTGTCTCATCCTTTTTCTATAAAAAACTTATTTTTGTGAGAGCATGAACATTGATGTTCAGAAGGTTCGAGGATCTTTTCCCTGCACACGATCAAAACCAACGGGTTGTCGTATCTTGGGAGAGGAGCGCAATCAAATTTTCCTACCAGTGCAGTGGGGCGTTTTCTCTTTAAGGATAGTGTTTACGCGCTTCAACCCAGGCTATATCTTTCTTCCCCTAATTTATTTTTTCCTTGTGCTTAGTGTATGTTATAATGCATTATTCATGTGCTGTCAATTAAATTTATTTTGCTACTGTTATTTTGTTATTTAATTCAAGACTGTGCATCTTCTTCGTATTTATTTCTTTCATTTTTATTTTATTTTCTAACAATTCAGGTCCAACCCCTAACATCATTTTAGCACACAGACACTGCTCGTGAATTATACAATACCCACGACCTAACACTCATGTTTTAAACACGTACAACATATTGCACTACAATTTAACACTGGTTCCTAAATAGAAAATCTACACTTTCTTTTTAACACTGGCTCTTAAATAGGAAACATACACTTTCTCTTTAACACTACGCATTTACACTTTTCTCAAGATAACACTGGTCGAGTTATTGTACAATTCACAGCTTACAACACAAATAATGTCACATCAAGAGTTAATCACACACTTATTCACAACCAAAACTCATTCACAATTTCACATCTCATAATATCACAATCCACCATCACATGTTTTCACGTATCTCACAATTCAACACCTATTCTACTTTACACTTTTACTCAATCTCAATATCAATATTGTGATCTCAAAACAACACGTCATTCCACAATTCATTACATATTTCATTCATAGATATTGCTAATGAATTATACAATACCCACGATCTCACACTCGTGTTTTAAACCATACAACATATTGTGCTATAATTTAACACTGATTCCTAACTAGGAACCTACATTTTCTCTTTAACACTGCGCATAAACATTGATCGGGTTATTGTATAATTCACAACTCACAATACCATTATTGTAACATCAAGTGTTAAACACATCCACTTATTCACAACCAAATATCATACCTACAATTTAACATCTCATAACATTTCTAATGATATTTATAAGGTACAACATACACATGTTTATCAAATCTAACCATAATATTCTCAAACTCCAACACTTAATAATTTTTGGAATCATACTATAACAACTCTACAATATTATTTACATAAAATATTAATATAAATAAATATATAACTAATTATATATATATATAAACTAGCATACATCATATTGGATCACGAATTTCAAAGTAAGCTTTCAATGCACAAATTCTAAATAATTATATGAACACTTTGGTCAATTTCAATTATTATATTAATTTTAAACTATAAAAAAAAACCTAAAAAGCATGAAAAAGAGAAAATACAAAATCAATATCTCACTCTAAATTTCTCCTTACTTTATTTCATCAATTCATGCTAATTAGAAAAATGCTTGAATTATAGGGTTCACACTCGACACAATAGCATATCAATTTTACAACAATTGGTTTGTCAAACATATATAATTTATAATTATAATTATAAGGATAGAATAAAAAATGACGGAAACACCTCAAAACTCATTCTAATTGATACTCTAAGGATCCTTACACATGTTCTCACTAATCCCCAATAATGAATAACTCATACCTTACCTCTAAGTGGGCTCATGTGTCTTCAGACATCGGTAGCAGTGGTTCCATGAAATTCCTCCAGTTTTTTCCTGCTCTGATAGAGTTCCCAAACATCAGAGAGACTGAGAAGGGATTGAAGCCTCCACTTAAACTGTCTTCGTGCGATTCCTTTTTCTCTCTCTGTGAATATTATCTAGCAAATCCCAACGGTGCAGGTGTGTGGAACTAAATCTTGAACTACATATTAAAATTTCATAAAAATCCAACGGTTAACGAAACTGGGATCGTAGTTTTACTGAGACCGTTTTGGGTTTCTGCGGGAAAGGAAAAAACTACAATGCGAAAGGTATTTCTCTCAGCTCATACATGATACCAAAATTCCCAACGGTGAGAATTTTTGGAATTGGGTTTCGAACCTGGTGCTTAAACTTCACAACAATCCAACGGTGAATGAGTCCGAGATCATTGTTTTTCTGAGACAGATTTAGTGGTCTGCGGAAAAAAGAGAGAGTTTTGAGAGGAGAAAAGAAAACAATGAAAAGGAGGCGAAGAGGAGGCACCTGACTTAACATAGCTATTTATATCTAGGGTATTCAGTCTATCATTTGCTCTATATTTATTTATTTATTTATTTATTTTTATTAAACATCTTTTTAAATTTATTTACGAAAAAATGGGATGTTACAACAGCATTGGTAGCATGACTTTCTAAAAGATTTGTCAATTGGCTATATTGCTTGGCAGTAAGCTGAAACTGGAACCCGAGTCACCAGAGGAAGGTTATGAGTGAGACATATCAACAGATACTTGTTGAGCAACTTTGTGTGGTGGTTCAGAAGAAGAAGAATGTTTCTTTGCTTCTGAGGAAAAACCAGTCCTCTTATAATTTGGAGGATAACCATGCAACTTGAAGCAACGATCCTGAGTATGACCCAACATACCACAATGAGCACACAATAGGCGATTCTTGAAAGATCCTTTGAAGCAATTGTCAGGATGATTGTGTGCAGCAAAAGAAGTCTTCAAAGCAAAAAACATGTGAAACTTCACTAGCAGAGGTGGAAGCACCAACTTCCTTTTGCTTTTCTTCTTGAACAACTAAGGCAAAAACCTTAGTTACTGAGGGAAAGGGATCCATGGATAAAATTTGACCTCTGATAGTAGAGAAGGATTCGTTCAGCCTCATCAAGAACTGCATAGCATAGTCCATTTGTTCAAAATCGCACCAAGGTTTAATTCCTCCACAGGTACAACTATGTGAGGGCTTCAGTTCTGATAATGACTCCCACAGAGAACGAAACTTGGAGTAGAAAGAGGAAACAAACATGGAACCTTGTTGTAAAGTGATCAAGTCATGCTAAGTTAAAAAATTAAAGGACCATTTCGTTGCTCGAAACGTTCTTGAAGATCATCCCATATTGCTTTGACAAAAGAACAATGTAAGATATTTACTTGCATTTCTTTGGATAAAGAATTAAGGAGCCAGGAAGAAACGATACTATCGTTGTGATGCCACAAAGCATGAGTTGAGTGACCCAAAGCAGGTTCAGGAATTGAACCATTGACAAACCCATATTTATTCTTCCCATGAAGAGTCATGCGCATTGCTTTCTTCCAAGAATTGTAGTTTTCACCGGTAAGAGGATGAGAAATTAAGGCAATGCCAAGATTGTTGAAAGAATGTAGAATGAAAGGATTAGAATCATCAATGGCAGCCATGGCCATGAGAGAAAAAAAAAAGAAATAGCATCAATAGGAAGCAAGAGGCACAAAAGCAAAAACTTCTAATACCATATCAGAAATGAAAGATAGATGAAAAACAATTTTATGATTCATTCATCAAAGTATTACAAAGTTGGTTTATTTATACAAAGACAAAAAATAACTAACTTGAATAATCAACTAACTTACTCAAATAACTTCTAGTAACTAACTAACTGTCATAACTAACTAACTACTCAAATAACTTCTAGTAACCAACTAACTGCCATAATCAACTAACTACTCAAATAACTTCTTATAACTAACTGCAACTGTAATCATGATATTATTTGTAAGTTTTTGGAAAAGGATTGGATGATTCTATTGTTGCATACTCTTAAGAGAATGTAACTTTTATTATGATGTTTTAGAAAAAATGGGGCTAGATCAGAATGCTTAGTCATGTTGCAACAAGCACTGATGACTTTGCATATGGTCCATGTTTTTTATTTTCTTCTTTTCCCCTTGTTACAAAAGAATATCTATATTAATAAAAGAGCATTTAAGCAAATTAGACACACAAAAAATCATGATTATCCACAAATATGGATATTTTTGCCATCTCTAATTATCTCGCTTAATTAATTTTGTTCTCCGAGTAAGAGCCAAACCGCTACACAATTTTGCCAACTTGAAAACTAATCACAATCAAGGAGCTAATGAACCTTCTCTCTGCTTCAGCTAAACAGGAGTATGCACTATGCACCAATGTTCTTCTATAAAATTATATATAGACACGTATAAGAAAGCTGCAACATATCCACTATTTGTTATGTCGTGCTACAGATGTTACAGCCTCTGAAAATTCTTCCATAAACTCTTTCCAAGTTTATACCTATTGTTAGGAATGACATCGTTCTGTGACAAAAGTAATCCTTCACATTTTAGGAAGGGTGACTGCTTAATTTACAAAAATTCTAATCAAGTCAATCATGTATCACAATTTTAGTTGGCCAGAGGTTCTTCCACCTTGCAATTTCTTCCTTGCTATGCAGCTTCCTGATTCCTCCATAAAAACCATCTATTTCATTGCCTTTTTCTATATGATGCTTTCTGTTTATCACGGTTTGTCTCCATCTGGACCCAGCAGTGTACTGTGTGAACTCCAAAATCACTATATCTGTTGTCAGCAACACTTTCCTTTTGTCAGTTATACAGCTAAAACTTCGTTTTGCAAGTAGCACAACCAGATGGGGTAACACATTCTTTATGAGTTTATAAGACCAAAAGTTCTTAACATAAGGCTATAATAGCTTATAATTTTGCCTTATTTGCAACTTTGTTCTTGTTTTCCGTATGATGAAAGCCCAAATTCTATTATACCCTTGATTTGAACTTCAGAAAAATATAAGAAAAGCTGTTTAATTCTGTTTACTACAAGTTACAATTCAATGTAAAAGTGAATTCTCTTACCATTATAGTGACAATGGCAATGGTTCCCATGTCCTTGACATTGTTCCAAATGACCAATGACACCATACCACCAACCTACAATAAAACACCTCAAAAATTATTCAATCAAAATAATCCAATGCATATATATCATGACCAAATTTAATATTAATATTAGTTCTTGACAAAAGTATGATTGAACCATTTAGTGGAGATAATTAATAAATTAGTCCAACAAGTGAACAAGGCTGAGACATACCATAAGGAAATTCTTTGTTTCTTCTCCACTGAATCTCAATGTGATCTCCAGGTCTCAAGTCATCCAAACAGTCAGAGATGTGAAGAGCATGTGGAGAAGTAGCAATTGGTGGCACTCTTAGCCGGTCCCATTGTATGTTTTCCTCAGTTGTCCATCTCCCATGAGGCGAGTACCTGCCACAAAAGCATGGACTTATTAACCTTTAAAAATTTAGGAAAAGAAGCCATCCAATAAAAGGTTAAGCTGTTAAGATTTTGGTATGTCATCAAATTCTAACCACAGGAATAGTAGGGCATGTACACATAGACAAGTAGTTTGGTATCTAATCTCAACTTTGAAGGAGTCAACTTTTCCACATACCTTGCCAGAAAAGTGTCGGATCGAGAATCATAGCATAGTTGGGCATCATAACATGAGAGCATGAACCCAGCATGACCATTCTGAAAAGGGAAAGTGTGAAACAATTACACAAAATTCCCAAAAAGGAAGACAAATGTTAGCTTGTTAGTGTTAGTTTTTGTTAAGAGTGAATTGAACTCGCGACCTTTTCTCTCTTACCTTCTCCCTTAACCATCAAACTCACCTTATATCTCCACATAATATTGGTATTTAGTCATTGAGATTAAGAGAAGCATAAAAGTCATGAATCAGATTATGTGGCTCCAATTACCTCACGGTTATAGACTTGAGCAGGGAACCAAAATTTGCCACTTTCAAGAGAAAGATATAAAGCTGCTATTGAATCTTCTGGTAATGAGCTACTTGACTCTGTGCCCTTTTCTGATTTTGCTTTGATCCATATGAAGGGGAGAAAACCACCACGAAGGAAAGCAAATATTCCTTTCTGATTGTGCTGGTTGGAGGAGATTTTTTCTCTGTTCTTGGAAGCTACATGCCATTTCCATTGCCTATAAGCAGCATCACCAAACACCTTACCCCATTTCCTCTCCATGTGTTTCTTCCATAAATGATCACTCCTACATCTATCCCTCAGAGATGTGCACACTGTTGCCACCCTGCATAATTCAGCTGGTGAAAGGTGCTCAAGGATGCATTCCAATGGCAAATCAGGCAAATCCAAGAGAGAAACATTCCCCTCCTCCTCCTCATTCTCCACCTTAGACACTAAACTATTCTTTTTCAATAACATGCCAAGAGAAAACTGAAAAAAACTAAAAGGGGTGGTGCCTGTTGTGCTTCCTTTCTTGAGCCTAGAAACTAACCAACTTGAAAGACTCCCCCAAAACCCAATTGACCCTGGTTTGATCCCTCTCTCCCCTGATGAGAAAGGCCTGCTGGTGAAAGACTTGGAAAGGATGAGAAAGGAGACGAAAGATATGAGGAAGTAAAGCATTGTAATTGAAGGCTTCGTATATCAAAAGGGTCTAAATACTAACAGAGATTGGCAGAAACAACAGAAGGGTCAGCAAAGCTGAAACACACACCAATGGTTTCCCTATTAAAAGAGAGAAAAAAAAAGATCCACCAATGGAAGAGGAGAGTGGTGACTTGGCCTTAATGCAGTGCTTTCTTTCAGTGAAGGACTTATCACTTATGTATGTAAAGTTGTAAACTACTACTACACAACCGACAAGCCTTCACAGCTGGTTAGTTAAAGCACTTATCCACATTGAACACAAAAACAATGATGAATGATGCTCCTTAAAAATGTGTTAGTAGCATCTAGACACAGTGAATTCCCACAAAGGAGAGAAACAAGATGTACGGGCAGTGGGAGGCAGCTGTTAAGTGATTGATCATTTGATGGAGAGAGGCTATGAGAGGAGGAGGAGGAGGAGGAGGGGTAGCAAAACAAAGCAAAGCATTATTATAGTATTGGTTAGATTACAATGATGATGATGGCACCAAAAAGAGGCATGGTGGATCCAAATATAAAAACCAATAGAGGCCTGTTTAATCACATGATGCTGGGAATAGAAAGCTGAAAATCTAGGAAATGTATGAGCCACGTGGGATGTGTTAGGCTGTTGCACAATTGCATAAATTAAATGCACCCACCGATCAAATTCAAGATGAAAAAAGAAAAACGACAAAACAAAACAAATAGCTTAATTAGCACAATTATTTAGATGAGAATGTAATACTAGCAACCAGCGCGTGAATTAACTGAGGTAAGTTATTTTAACTAAAATAAAAATCTTAGATTTAACCTATGGACAAAAAAAAATACTAGCAAGTGGGGTCCTCTTAAATTCACCCATAGTTTAATCACACAAAGTCCCCCATTATGGGGTGGTTAAGTTAAAGAAGGAGAAGGAAAGGGACATTTATCTGAACATTGAATGAATGATGGGTTCTGAGGGGTTTAATGAATTAGTACAACAACACAGCTGGGGTGGTGCCATAAAAGTCTCTACCTGTTCCTTAGCCTAACTCCCACCAAACTCTAGTACTCACTGTCCACCCAAAAAGACTCAGACAAGGGATTTTGTGGGATTTCTCAAGAACCAAAATTGTGTCCTTGGGTTGATTAAGACCTCATAAAAATCGATCATATTTATTGCTGTGCTCGCGGAAAGGACACGGGGCCTTGTTCTATGTGATATTTCCTATGTCCTTCAACTTTGTTTCTCACTGCATTAATATTCAATCATCCCTGCCTGCCTAAAATGAAAATGCTCTGATAAGTAACCTTCTTGACACTAGTCTTGTATGCAAGTGAAAATACTTCTTCCCTATTCGAATATAAGAAGAAGAAAAAACTTTTGTCGTAGATAAATCTATTGATATACCAAAAGTTGTTAGTATAAATGCTTCCATACTTGGAATTCTTTAATTAAGATAATTTTTTATGGCAAAAGAAACAAAAGCACAAATATTATTATCTATGATACTCTCAAACGCTAAATATCAATAAAAAAATATATTTAAAAAAGAGTTTATGAGAGTATCATAAATATAACCAAATATTATATGATGTTAACTAATTTAAATAATTTTTTCTTATATTCATAATTCATAACAGATCATAAATATTTATTTTTATATCATAAATTAAAATACATAATTTAGAGAATGAGTTCTTACTCTTTTACTTAAATATTTTCAATATTCTCTCTTTTGGATGTACATTTCAAAATTACTCTCACGACTAGTAAAATATATTATCTCTTGCACATCTCAAACTGCTTTTCTTTCCTTTTGTATACTTGATCTTCTTAACACATTTCTCTTTCAATAAAATTATATCTTTATTTTTAAATTAAATTTTAATATATATTTTAAAAAATTATCAATAGTTAAAAGTAACATTATATTATAATTTAATTTTTTTCATTATATATCCAATATATAATTTATATAACGAAAGATAATTATTATAAATTTTAATTATATATTCAAAATATTTATTTATTAGAAATATTAGTTATATAAAAATAAACATTTACCTAGTGTAATGTATAAGATAAAATGCTAGTGTTGAGTAAATTGAGAAAATTTAAATACAAAATTTTAAATATTTTTAGGAAAGTATAAATTAACTCTTTTTATATTTTTATATAATGAATAATTTTTTATAATAAATTCATTGTATTTTTTTCTTTATTAGTATGCTGGTGCATTGGTTATAAAAATAATAATTGATACACTTTTAAAATATTTTTATAATTCTTTTTTTATCAAACGAAACTCATGTGACTCAGATGAAATTTTCGTAATAATTCATACATACATTTTACTTATAAGTATTTTGTGAAAGAGTATTATTAATACTTGCTAAATGATCTTATCATAAATATTTTTAAAATATTTAACTTAATTTGTTTATAGGAAACTTATGTATTTTTTAGGAAAGAAACTTGTGTCTTCTTATCACTGCAACAATGACAACCATTTAAATTACCTCCTCAAAATCGCTTTCCTTGTTAATTAAGTATACAACGACGTTACTTAATTAGACGTCTGGTTTATACATATTCTTTTATCACTTAAGATGTAGAAATGACATAATTTTTTTGTGTGCGTTTACAATTTTTGAGAAATATTAGTGACTGCAAATTACTTTATATCAATATCATCAGTATTAAAAAAAAATTAAAAAAAAAATCATCTCGCAGTAAGCAGTTAATTCTGAGTGTACCATTTTAGACATATGCAAATGGTTGAATTAGAACGTGGATAGGCAAGACAAAGTCGATAAAAATATGGTATGAGAAATTGTATTCGTATAATTAATTTGTATACTTTTATAAAATAAAGAAGAAGATGAGAGAACAAGGAAAAATGATATAGGACTATAAGTACAAGTATTCTACGAGAAAATGTTCTCAATATTAAAAAGATCTTTTTTTTACTCAAATATTAAAAAGATTTTTTCACGTGAAACTCATTAAACATAAAAACATGGGAGACTTATTTTAAGCTTTTGAAAACTTGTACTATTAGAGTGAAAATTAAAATTGCTAAAATTCTTAAAATTGATTTGAAATAAGCACAATAAAATCTATCAAGAAGGAGTTAAACAACTCTAATGGTATGTATAATTGGAGATACTCAAAATAAGCGAGTCACTTCAGTTTTTTTTTTTTATAAAAAAAAGATCGTAAGTATATTTTATAGAGATAATTTTGCTTGTTATAAAAAAATTACTATAGACGATAAAAAAAAAATCTTCAATTTTTTTTATTTCCTCCAAATATTTAACTTAACTATATATTTTGCATGATTCATATTTTAGATTATTATTAGTTAAATTAAAACAACCCTACATCCATACTCATTACTAGTTGCTTAAGACTTCTACAAATTTTCTATATTATAAATAAATTTGATTTATCATTAATTTATATTGTTAGTTTCTAAAATTTATTGTAATGGTTTTATTAATTTTTTTAATCTTTTCTGACACTTTAAAATAAAATTATGGTCATAATAATAAGTAATAATTTTGTCTTTTGTATTTTTTTAAAATTTTTGTATCTAAGTTATTCTCGTATTTATTTTAATGATTATATCCTTTAAAATTATATTGATTTCTTTTTCAACTATTTTTTAAAGCCATATCTACACATTACTTGGGCCACGCTTGATTCAATTTTTTATTTGAAAATTACTTTAAAGTTCTAAAGACCTCTAAAAATGAAAGTAGAAGCTATTTTGCCATTTTTATTTCTTGTACCTTAAAAGAAAGCATGAGAGAGAGAGAGAGAGAGAATTGAAAATAGAAAAAGAGAGAGTGTGGTTTAGGAAGAGAAAGAATTACTAGAGAAGCTATTTTTCTTTTCTTTTTAAGTCTCTTCACCTGGTTATTATTTTTTAGACAGTTCTCTCTCTCTCTTGTTTTATAAAAATTAAGCTAATTACTATTTTTAAACCTTTTCTATTAAAAACATGTATTCGGCTCTATTTTCTCCTTTTAAGGAGAAGGTAAAAAAAAAATTCTAAAGTAAACATTTCCTTGTTTTAAACAAACGTTATAATCGTACCATAAGTGAAGATAGATTAGACTTAAACTTGACGTTAGTTAAAAATATATTATCTATGTTTTGACGTGTTTATTTGTTATAGGTCCTTTTTAAAGACATGACTTAACGTACAAGCTTATTTAAGATTATATTTTGTGATAATTTAACATCAATTGAAATAAAAGTAGGTGTACTAGAGGTTACCTAATCAAGTTTAACTTAATTGTTTGTATATGATATAAACAATTTTGAAAGTCTAATATGACATTTAATTATGATAACTTATTTAAAACATATTTATGAATAAATTTATAAACTTACTCTTTGTGTAAGTTAATATGCTTAACATTTAAAAAGATAAATAAATATATGATTTTAATATGTTATAACAAATTTAATATGTGATACATAACAAAAATTTAATATAACAATAATACTAAAAATAAATATTTATTAAAATAAGTTGGCTTTTTAAGCCTAATTATTTTTTTAATAGTCTAAAGTTTGACATTTTGAAATAAATAAACTATATAAATCCTTAGTCTAGTTTCTAAGAAAAGCGTTAATCTTGCAGTAAAAAAAAAACAACTTAAGTCTATTACTAGACCTAGAACCTTATCAAGTGACTCACCCTTAGTAAAAAAAAAAAAACACATAGGAGAACTAGTAAATTAAAAATAATATAAATACAAACCAATAAGTATTGACAAAACGTCAATATTGACATTGTAAGTGGTCCTCTTAGAACTATTTTGATATATCGTGTCGTAGTCTCGTTGATAGCCTTAAATATATCATATCATCTAGTAATTTAATAATTTATATAAAGATAAGATATAAAATAAAAATTATAAAGATATCTACATTTGAATTAATCTTGTTTGAAAAGAATTTCACTAAGAAAAGCCAATTGTATTAAATTATAAATATTTCCCACTCCATCATTGCCATAAAAGATGCCCACGAATATAAAAAGAGAGAGAGAGACAAAACTTGGTTTACATATTTATTCCACCGGTTCAATGAGAACTATTGCTGCATAAAGTTTCAATTTTTTTTTTGTAAACAAGTAAAATTGATGATATAATAATATTAAATATTTTATTTTTAAATGAATCTATTTTCATAATACTTGTTAAATCATCTTAATATTATTGCGTTTCTTAAAAATAAATATTGAATAATTATTTATATTTTAATATGATAAATACTTTTTAAATATTTAACTTTTATTTTCTCAATCTCTGCAATAAGGACAACCATTAAAATCCCCCCTCGAAATCACTTAAACGTCTATTTTGTATTTGTATATATATTTTTTATCACTTAAGATGTACGTAGAGATGACATGACCTCGCAGTTAGTAGGTGATAATGCTATATCATAAAACATATTAATTCTGAGCATACTATCTTGAACATTCAAACGTTGAATTAATTAGAACAATTGGATAGGCATAACAATGTCGATAAAAATATGGTATAAGAATTTGTATTTGTATAATTAATTTATGAATTTTCTTATAAAATAAAGAAGGAGATAATAAAACAAGAAAAAAATGGATATATAAGGTACTATGTTCAAACAAAAAAATAATAATTTAATTAAAACTAATATTAAACCTGAATTAATGCACATGATGATCAAGACTTATTTTTATGTAATTATAATTATATTTATAATAAAGAAATATTTTTTAATTATATAAATTATATTTAGATTTATAATAAAAATTTCCTTGTATTTTGATATGTGCAATGTACAAGTCAGATGTTTATTTTATACAATTAAAAATTATAATAAATAATATTTTAAATTTATAAATTATATTATAATTTAAATTCAAAATAAATAAATATTTTAAAATATAAAATATATTTTAGATTTATGATAATCAATTTATTTTGTGATACAAAGCTATTTTAATTTTAACTATTGATATTGTAAAAAAAGATAATTTAGAAGAATTCCTAAAAATGCTCTGATTGAATAATGACTCATAAAAATGCCCTCATTCAATATAGCTATTTTAATACATTCAAAGAGAGTATTATGATATGAGCTGCTGGTAATTTAAAAAGGATATACGGTTAAGAAATTCAAACAAGCAGACAAAAAATAAAAATGAAATAGTTTGAGATGATTGACAAAGATGTATTTTGGCTAATTGCAGATAAAATGTGTAAAATGTATCTCTTAAGATTATAATGGTTCAGCCATTTAAGTCATTAATAAACTGTAGTTGATGGCAACGTACGTATTAAAATAGACAAGAGAGACATGCATTAATTTGATGCGAGAAAAGTAGGTTTAAGAAGAGACCCAACGAATGTTCATTTTATCCGTTCCTTCAATTTAATAATTTATTTTTCTTGGTTAGTCTGGGTGACCAACTTTCTACTTAAAAGATAACCTCCTCACTTCTCTGATCATCTATTAGGCCAACTACCTTTGTGTAATCAACTAATCATATTGTTACATCTAAAATTCTATGGCCAAAATTATATTGGAACTTTCAAGGCAATGATACAAAGAAAAATAATTATAATTTGGAATTAAATATTTTTTATCCTTATAATATAAAATTGTTTTGCTATAGTTCTATTATTATTTAATTTTAGTCTATTTCGTTTCTCATTAAATTTGTTTTTCTTCCTTTTAATCCTTAATGTTACCACTGTTTTAGTCTCTATAAAATTGTAAAGAAAATTTATACTAGTTGCTTTAATATTTGAAGATTTTAATTTTAATTTATGTTATTTAAGAAACATCAAACTTGTTTAATTTTTCATTATCTATCAGGTATATATGTCATCACTTAGCAAGGATAAAGACTAGAAAAAAATTAAATGGACCAAAATTGACAAAAAATAAAATATATGAAAAACAAAACAAAAATTATATAAGTAATAAAAAATGAATAAGCCTTATAGTAATATGATAATGAGAATTCTACCAATTATATTCTTTAAGGCATCTTTCCACATAAGGTTGTTAACAACTTCTAATATTATGCCGTACCTACTTTGTTCAATAAAATAGAATTGTTACATGAATCGCATATAGGGATTTTGTAAATAATATAGGGCTTGGTGGGGGACCCAAGAGTTTGGGGATCCTGGTCTAGCAAGAAAACCATGTTAAAGAATTGAAGAAACCGAAATTTGATTTTGATGCCCCATATCTTTGAGTTATTCATATTATATATGAAGAGTAAAAGACAAGTAGGCCACCATACACACTAGCAAGTAACCCACCAAAACCTTTCAGAATTTCTATGATGTCATCTATTGAGTTTCGAGATGGAATCCACATGAAACATAATATTGAAAAGAAAACACCCAAGTGGAACTTTTCTTTCTTCTAATCAAAATCCCAAAGTTTGATGTCATGAATCAATTTAGAGATATCACTGTAACACATTCTTTTAAAAGCATTTTCTGATCTTAAACATAATTTTTTTATTGATTAAAATTTATTAAAAATAATAAAATTTTATATATCTCACATTATATTTAATATTATTTTTCCCTCTTAATTTTATAAATTTTAATCAATCAAAATATATGTTAAGAAAGTATGCTAAAAAAATATGCTCCTAATACTCCTCTATCAGGGTTTGCTTTAACAGGTTATTCAATGAAGCCATGAGACATTGGCATAGGGATATAATTTGTCAATATTTTTTCTTCTTCCTTAATGACAAATTGACAAGTATCCCTATCTTATAGTTATCATTATAAGATTTTATTTTAGATAGTGAAGAAGATCAATAATTTAATTTTAATATATGGTTAGTGTTTATGTTATTAACTAATAAAATCATATCTCAAGTTTCTATTAATTAAGTCAATTATAAAACTAATCTTTAGTCTAAGACCTAGTAATCTTTGATAATGCTTGTATACACATGACATTATTACCAAAACTAATTAAATTGAGAATCAACACAGAAAAAAGTGGCATAGATAACATTAAATAAAAAAAAGGTGAACATGAAAGTGGTATAGATAACATAATTAAGAACATTATTTAAAAACAAAAAATAATTATCAAAACGGAGGAGGGATCAAAATGAATAAATTCTTTGTTTGAGCCTATCTGATTCCACATATCCTGAAGGGTTGATTGATAGGGAACCAAAAGAAAGAACAAAATATACTGCTAACATACAATGTATGAGTATCGATCAGTTTGTGGTGCTGGAAATTTGTAAAGAATAAGAACAAACCAAAAAAAAATAATTACAATAAAGGGCTGCTACATATTAGGTTAAATATATAATGTTGCATACGCATGCTTCAAAATGTTTTTCAGGTAATCAGCCGAAAGGAAAAAGAATTGAGTGCGATATCTCATCTAGCCCAGAAAAGAAAAACATATCATGTTGGTCCTACTAACATGCATATTCTATATATCAAATTCTGTATATCCAGTTCTTTGTTTTTTTATATTCAAAGTCAGGCAAACAAAAACAACTTCTAGCTAGGTAAGAGAATTTAATTGCCAAGGTAAGCAAAATGGGTCGTCACACTTCATTCACAGAATTAAAGTATCCACTACTACTTTATTATAAGTATTTTGATGACAACAATTAGTATAAAGTAATTAAGGAAACCGTTATAAGTATCGGACAACGCACGTAACTAACCGTAATAAGTATATATTTTAATTTTGATGATTAAAGCTTCCACTGATATTGGGCATATATGTATGCTCATAACGACAAATGAGCATGCATGAGTAATGGATTCATAGTGTTTCATAGAAAACAAATATTTCATTTTTTTTGTAAATTCTCCATGCTTTTGGATCGAGCACTAGCTTGCTTAGGTAACCAAGCACTTCCAATATATTCCCAAAATTTAAGGCAAACTTCTACTTTACTAAAAAGAGACCCAAGTAGCATTGTTGGATTTGGGACGCATTAATGTTATATATTGAGGTGTCAACGTACGCATAAAGGGATACAAAAAGCAATTGTAAAAGGAAACCAACATAAATAACTACTGGTCCAGAATCCAATTTTGGTATAGGAGTGTCTCGTGAACAAATTGCAACTTGCAAGGTATTTCTTTTCTCTTCTTTAATTTGAGATGGGAAAAAAAGATGCAGAAGAGTGGTGTTGTGGGGGAAGAGGCCTAGGGACTACTTTGTAATCAACACTAAATTAAATTATCACAAACAAAGATTTATTTTTTCTTTAATAAAATTATGAGGTTACAATAAATAAGATCTAACATAATTCGTAGATGAAAGAATTTTTTAAGCATGTCAACGTAAGTTTGTTTATCTCATAGTGTATATAAAAAAATACTTGATTTAAAAAGACAAAATCTACTTTAAATGTGAGTTATATAATTGTCATTATTAGAATTAGGAATCTCAAATCAATCTAACTCAATCGGTCTTTATTTTTTCTTCTTTTGTAGATTTATATGTATGTTTGATTTTCTTAATCATTAATTTCTTTTAATATATTTTTATTTGTATTTCTAAATTAAATTTCAATGTTTTTAATTTTTTTATCAAATAGTTAAAAATAATCTTATAGCACAGTATAATTATTTATTATAAATCTAAAACAATACTTATATGTTCAAACTTATTTATTTATTATAAATTTTAAGTATAACATAATTTATATATTAAAATATCTATTGGTTATAAAATTTTATTATATAATAAGTATTTATTTTGTGTACTATTACACATGCTAAAATACTAGTTTGATAGGAGTAATAAAAATGATTATAATTTTCTTATAAAAAATGATTTGTTATATTAATAATTAACTGAGATTAGTTTGGTCGGGAAAAAAGAGATCAGACCAATTAAATTAAATAGGCTCCAATCAGGTTATTTTTTGGAAAAAAAATAGTTTTATTCAAACAAAACCAGTCTTACAAAACTCAAGTTGTTTGATTTGAGTTGGATTATCACATCACATAAAAGATAACTTTGTAAACATTGACCTCTTAGTGATAAAACAGTGATTTAAAATTAACATCGAAAAAATCTGAGTGAATTTAAAATTTAATGATTCAATTATTGACTTGATCGAACTAGTAATTACTATCTTTTATTACTTTTACTCGACACAAGCCAATTTTTAATTCTGGGTTGGGTTAGAATGTGAGTTTACTTGAATTAGTGCCTTAATCTTTAACTTTTAGATGTAGAATTGATCATTTGTTTTAAAATATTGATTAAGATTCAAAAAACTCAAATTAATTATTTATAAAGCTCTAAAATTATCAAAAAAAATTGTAATTATAATTTTTTTTAAAAATGCAAAAACTTTAGAATTTAAAATTAATAAGATAAATTCGAATTTAAAGTTTCAATTTGGGACGTTCCAATGCGATCCTTTCATATTGTCACCTGCATTCTGCTACCCTTGGTCAATCTTTTATGGCTATGGAATAAATGCCATCAACACAAGAAAAGAAGACTAATAAATGGCCGTCAAATAATAATTAGGGAGTGAGGAACACGAGATTAAGACACCTATGTTGTTACGTGGACTTTTTCTTCAACAGAAGAGAGGGACAAAACAAACAAGAGATTAGGACCCTTCTTTGCGTTTGAGTTCGAAATGGATGCCCATTAGCACAAGGAAACAAGGCTATAGGATACCCAATTGCTTTGTGACTGGTGAGGAACACCAGACCAAGATTTGAAGGTTGCGTGGACATTTTCAACCACACAAGATATGGCACAAGGGAAACCCCTAATGGTGTTTGTTTCCAACTCCAACTATTTCAAACCAGTTGCTTGGATTGACTCAACGCTTTTATATCTGAAAGCTTGAACAAGTATGGCAAAAGAACTTGCATTGGGCCATTGTTCCTTATTAGGAGTATTTTTCTTAGTGAGCCTAAGAAATATCTATTATTTATTTTTTTACTTTGAGGTTCAAATTATTGAACGTTAAGGTTTTGACACAACTATTAAAAAATATAATTAAGAAAAAAATGTTATGTATTAATAGTGTAAATTTTTTTTATATAATTGTCTAATTACAACTCATTATGTATGATAAATTTATTGACTTTTAAAATAATTACCTTAAAATAATTTAAACTGTGATTTCTGATTGAATGATAATATAAAACTAGTGTATAAACATTAAATTCAATAATTAATTTATCGAATTTCAAAGAAAATATTAAACAACTTTTTGATATACCCTTTATTTATCTAGTTAATGATTTATTTATTCTTCCTATATATTATTCTTACTAAATATTGATTAAGGATAGTCTTAAAAATAATATTAATGTGTGTTGATTTTGAAAAATGACATATTTTGAAATAATCTTTTTCTTCTCAAATGTCATATAATCTAGAATGGAGGCTGTATTTGTTTTTATAAATATTATAAATATTTCATTTTATTTGTTTCATTTTGTAATGATTTGACAAAAATTATAAAATATTATTTCCATTGTAAATTTGTATATAAATTATGAATGAAACGAAAATATTAGTATTATATAAAGGAAGAATTTACATTTTATAGCATTTCATGATTTCTTCAATAGTTATGAATGAAGAAAATAGAGGATATAACGAGTAGTTTTTGAAAGAAAAAAAGTCATTTGGTGGGAAGAAAGGAAATAAAGAGTAAGAAAACAATAAAGAAGGAGGTTGAAAAAAAATAATTTTCTATTTTGCCATACTACATGAAGAACATTCATACTAAATTTTTGGTTGGTTAACACCGAGCATTAAATGTAAGGCATGTGGTGAAGGTTTGCAAAAATAAAGTGAACCAACATGGACCGTAAGTCTAAGTTGTTGAGTATAAAGAATAAAATAAGAAACATTTATTTGCCGCTACTTGTTATTCTAGAAGCAATAATAAAGAGGTTATAGTTTATAAACAATGAGTGCACAAATCATGACTCAAAATAGTTTTTTCAAGGAATTGAGTAAGTCTTATTTACCCCCAAAGTCACCACTAGGAACGAAGAAAGTGTACGATGTAAAAAAATAAATAAGTTGTTGGTATTGAAACTTCCTAAAGTACTACATATATTTCAGATGTTTTATTTGTGCATGAGATAAATCATTTTTTTAGTGTGAGACAAATGTTAGAAATGAAATACTCCTCGTGTTTTAAATATATGAGCTGCCCCATATTTAATCCTTCTGGATATGAGCTAATGTCCGTTAAATGAGACATAAATATTTTCCCTTAGAATGGAAGAAAAAAAATCACGTATGTTTTTTTAATGTTGTTTAAAAGAAAGTTGCATTGTGAATTTTAAAAATGTGTCACTTGTGGGGGGTATGATCAGAATCAGAGGTGAGATTCAAATGGATCCACAACAAAAGTTTCTAAGGAAAGGTTGGCCATCTTTTGGCGACAACAAACTCGAGGAGAAGAAGGAGAGCAAGGTTTTGAAGTTTTATGTGGAATTTGTTTTCATGGGTCATGGAAGTTGCAACAATCATGTTAATTGCTTTGAGAAATACAGAAGGTAAATCTCTTAATTGACAAGACATGGTTGGGATTAACATTCTCCATCTTATCAAGTCAACAATAAATTTCGTTAGAGGAGAACAATGTTGGTAATGATATAGTAGTTGTCATGGCTCATCTAGCGTCTAAAGCTAAAGTCCTTCGAGATAAAAATAAAAAATAAAAATTGGATTAAGACAGTTGTAATCATTCTTGTTCCGGGTGATGTAATTTCTATTAAGCTAGGGGATCTTATCACCACAGATGCTCTCATCTACTTGAAGGTGATCCACCAAATATGTGAGAGTAATAATAGTTCAAATCAAAGCTTGGGGTATTAAAGAAAAATCTCAATGAGTGTGGGAAATTGAGATTTTTGCAACTGTCAAATTAAAATATTAAAGTTTTTGCATTTTTTTCCTTTTCCTTGTAAGTTTGATTAAAGGTTGCTTTTGTTCAGAAAGCTAGATATAATTAAGGGTGTATATATAAATTTATTGTTTTAAAACTTTGATATTTTTAATTTTTGACACTTTTTTTTTTACTTCCATGTATTTTTTTTTACACTCTCTTTTCCTATCATATCACTTATTACATTGACTATTTTTCTCCCTCTCCTAACCATGTCTTACTCAATAAGGTGTATACACATTAAATTGGTGTCAATTTTTACTTTCCTTTTCAAAGCAATAAGACCAATTACCACATACAAGCTACTATTGTCAACTACGTAATGTATCATGTCTTGTGCAAATTCCCTTCAAATTCATCTTACATGGCTTCTTTCCCCCTCCTCCTTTCAAATTAATAAGGAATAGAAGATCAACCAGAGTGTAAGATGTGAGAAACACAAATTCCATCTTAAAGTAAATAGCATATTCTAATTCTCTGCATTACACATACAGGACAAAGGTGCTATGCAAATGTATTAATTGGTCCATGCATATGAATGGTGCACAAAATCTAGTTATCTAGAGGCTAAGAGGTTGTTCCACTTTTCAATCTCCTCTTCCTTATATAGTTTTCTGATTCCACCGAACCAGCGAAGCCGAAATGTAGAACCCTGTTCCACATTTACGTTTCTATTCAACATTGCTCTTCTCATTCTATTCTCGGGCTGATATTGTTTGAACTCCACTACCAACGAATCTTCAACAATGCAGCAATAACATTTCATATTA
Source organism: Glycine max (assembly GCF_000004515.6). NCBI lineage: Eukaryota > Viridiplantae > Streptophyta > Magnoliopsida > Fabales > Fabaceae > Glycine > Glycine max. The sequence continues at coordinate 35,273,641 of NC_016090.4, forward strand.
GACCCGTCTAAAGCAATAAAATAAACTTGTCAAGTATATAAGCAAGATATCTATCCTTGAATTAAAATGAAATCTCATTTGTACACATAAAGGGACTGGATTCGATACCCTTAAGTAAGGTCTCGAATTTAAGTTTCGTGGATGAAAAAAACATAATCAGAAAGATAGAATTTCATTAAAAATTATCAGTCAGATTTTTCGATAGGAATTAGTCACAATAAAATCGATGAATATTCATACCAATAACATGATAAAAAAAAAAAGTAAAATCTTACCACTATATTGGCAATGGCAATGATTCACATTCTGGTTGCATGTTTCCAAATGACCAATTACAGCATACCACCAATCTATAGCTCATTCAAAAGAGAAGTAAATAAATTAATTACACAAATGATTAAGTACTATTTGATTATTTGCTAATCAATGTCAAATTCTAGATATAATGTTATAATAAATAAGAAATGATGTAAAATGGAACATATTCTCTTACTATAAGGGGATTCTTTGCGTCTTCTAATCTGAATCTCAATATGATCTCCTGGTTTCAAATCATTCATAGAGTTAGACATATAAAAAGTCATTGGAGATGTTTCAGCTGGTGCTAATCTCAACCTATCCCGCTGAATATTTCCCTCAATCATTCGCCATCCACCAGTTGGAGACCTGTAAAATATAAAGCATATATGATATGATATATGCCATAATCAGAACAACATATTAAGCTATCATTGTATTGCGGTTAGACTTTTCTTTACGAGGAGTGCTAGGAACACACTCAGAAAAGAAAACGTGTGTCAGAAAGTGTGTTCTTAGCATTTCTCTTCTTTTATATATGTCCAATTAAGTTGTGTGTTGAAGAACAACATAATTATTGACTTGTGCTCCAAATTAAACCAACATCAGACAAAACTTGGAATAATGGGGGATCATTAATTATTGTTCTCAAGGAGTGAAACTATACCTTGACTTGAAGGTGTCCGTTCTAGAGTCATAGCTGACAATAGCATCATAACAGAATAGATTTGTAATCTACAACCAAATTAAGTTATACATGATTTAACTATAGGTTAAAGCAAGGGATAAAATTATAAAAATTAGAATAGTAGCAATTAATCATTAACTAGTGTTACCTTGAACACTTGAACAGGAAACCAAAAAAGGCCACTCTCAAGAGAGATATACAAAGCCATTTTTGAACAATTTTTAAACAAACTAATCAAGTCAATGAAATTTTCCAAATAAGAATGAAAGATAAGGAAAGGCCAAACACCACTGAAAGATCCATAGGATCCACTCTGATTCTGCTGTAACAACAAGAAGCTTTGTGTGTTTATCTTTGTTGTGTGCAACTGCCACTCTTGGTGAGCAACATCACCAAGTAGCCTACCCCATTTGTGCTTGATTTTTTTCTCCCACAAAGCATCACTTCTGATTCTATCCCTCAAACTGGTACACACTTGTGCCACTCTGCACAAATCCTGTGGTGGAAGGCACTCAAGAATGCAATCCAAGGTCCACTCAGGCAAATCTAAGAGAGAAGATACTTTGCAATCTTTTTGCTTATCCAGTTTTGATGCATAATTCTTCTCAGATGACATTATAATTTGTTGAAACCTTAAAGGCTACAGATACCAAGATAATTGCATAAAAAAAAAAAAAAAAGATACCAAGATAGTTTGAAAGGATTTTGCAGCTTCAACCATACAAACCCAAAACTGGAAGAAAGGAAGCAATAAAGTTTCGCTGATTAACATAGCTTTGGCAAGTCAAATTATGTCATTGTCTACATTAAGAATTAACGCCTTAATTTAGTTCATAAATTGTCACTTTTGTCTTAATGCAAAAATAATTTAGTTTCTAAAAGAATATTTTTTATTAATATAGTCCAAAATACAAAAAATGCGTAAAAAAGATCCTATTATTAGATGTGGAACATTAACTTTATCATCCTGTATTTCTGCGTCTAATAGTTCCCCATATTAAATGTCAATTTGATTCTCGAAATAGATGAATAAATTAAAGTTAATGAAGTTCCCCACACTTAATGACACATTTTTATGTACTTTTTACATTTTTAATTATTATTCCAGAATTTTTGTTTTTTCATGAATTAAATTATCACTATTTTACACTTTGACAAAAGTATCATTTGCCCTTAATTTAGTCCTTATCTATGAAGCTTTATTAAAAAATTTAAAAATATTTAGTAAAGATGTATTGAAATTGCTATAAATATCAAATCAGTTAAAAATATTTAACAAAAAATAGTTAAAATAACAAGAGAAAATATCTAAAATAAAATATATTAAAAATAGCATATAACTTTAAATATACATGTTATGGGAATTTATCAAAACTTGGAAAGGATTAAGAGTGTTTTTTTTGGTTATTTTGTGATATAAGTATTTAGGTAAGTGTTGAAAATAGTTTATGAAAATAACTTATGATATGTTCATAAACTATTTACAGTTTTTTAAATAAATTCTATATAATAGTTTATGAAAATGATTTATTTCTATTTTTTCTTCGATTATAATTAAACATAAGAGTCAAGAAGTTAATTTTTTTTATAAAATAAAAAGCTAATTTTTGAAGTGTACAAGACTTGGTCAGGAATATAGACACCTTGGAATGCACCGTTACATGTTTTCGATGACTTCTGCGTCATTTTTCATTGTTTTATTCATCCAACATTCCAGTTATGGACTCTTGGTTGTTGATCTTTAGCATAAGGGCGGTTACGTAATACTAACATGGGAAGTTTTTTTCTTTTTTCTTTTTGGTGAAAAGGGAAGTTTAATAATTAATCTTTTGGGGGTTAGAGTAAACAAGTCTATCTTAATAATTAGATAGATAGCTAGATAGTTCAAACTAAAATTGGCTTTTTTATTTTTCTTTTTTTAACTGTTCGGGTGTTATTCACTTAGTTTGTATTAATATTTAATTTTATTAATATTTAATTTTGTGATTCAATTTAAATGTATGATTTTTAAGGGAGAGAATGATTAGAAAAGGGACAACAGAGAAGTCAAATTCGTCGAGATTTCAAAGTATCACTAGATTTTTTGGAAGAGTTTTTACAATTAAAGAATGTATTCCATAACTTTCTCCTAAAATCAAATCAGGCATTAACTCACGCCAACATATATGAAGTTGAATGAAAATGAGTTTTAGTTTTTTAGGTGGAAAGAAAGATCTAATTATTTCACCGAAACAAAGGTAGAAAAAAGATCAAGGCCTTTTATGTTTGAGGTAACAGATTGCCAACTTTAATATGACATCATGAAAACAACATAGTTTCGCACAAGAAAATAAGGATAGGTTTTTACTCTTATCTTTTTCTCCTTGTCATTGTCTGATACATGATGTTGACCTTGAATACTCTTTAGAAAATAAAATGATGCTCAATTTATCCTTTGGCCACCTTACTGAGGCAACTAATCTCAATTTGGCATAAGGCCTATTTTCAAATATTTTCTCAGACTTAATTTTCGGAATCACAGTCGTTACCTGTGTCGTCTTCTATACCCTCCATTAAAGACTCTGGCCATTGTTATTGGTTACTTCCAACTAGCCAGTGCAACAACGTTTTTGCTAATTACAACTTACCAACTGATCAATATGTAACAAATTCTATTTTGGCACACTTAGGTTTGTGATATGATTAGTTACTTTAGCTGTCATTGGTGATTTTAGTGCATGTTAAAATAGAATTGCAGTAATAAATTATCTCTCTTATTAGGATTACTTAAAATAAAAATTGCGAGAGTGCGCAATGGTAGTAGAATCAGGTGTTGGAGTTTAAATATGAAAGTAAAATCTCAAAAAGTTGATAAGAGAGAAAGATCTATAAACTTATGTCTTTAAGATTTTGGGTTGAAGGTAATAATGTGCTTTTAGGGGAGAAGTACAAACTTAATGCTGAAAATTTTCCAAGTTTTATGATTAAATGAATTCAAATTACATTTGCCTTGATAAATACTACTGGTACATATACATTTGTCCGAGTGAAGATATATTCTTGTGAATCCAAAAGATACATTTTTGTTTGAACAGCAGCGAAGGTATATCAGAAAAGTTGAAGGAGCATCTGAAAGTACATATAGTTTGTCACAATCACAATTATATACAAAGTGGCAAGTAAAAAGAATTAGCATTAACGTGGAAATCATTTAATTTATTAATTAGATCAGAAATATATGTGTATCTTATAATTTAATACTTTTCTTGCTAAGACATCCGACATGAATCAATGAGAAAATCCCAAGGAATCCATTTTATGAATCCTTATGTGAATTTTAGATTTCAATTATTTTACTCTCTATATATAAACTAAGTCAATATGCCATATAAGGAGGATAGTATGGTTATTCCAGGGTTTTCAACTTATCATTAATTTCTTTAAATTGTGAGATATTTTGAATTCTGCAGATTAGCACTTGGTTGTTTTTTTAATAGGATTAGCACTTGGTTTTACTTGATAGATCATTATGCACTTTTATTAATAAGAGAATGAAAGTTTTCAAGATATAAAGCTCAATGTGCATGACAAGTAAAAGTGCTCTCTTTTGTAAGACTTAACAACAATCATTTTCACTAACAAATTAACAATTAATATTAAATTTAAAGAAAAACAAAAACTTAAAGAACAATTCTGTAAAAGTGAATAAATAATAATATCATCAAGCAAGAAAAAAAAAGAGACTTTTAATTTTTTTTCCGATGAATTGGAGACCTGGAATGTGTTCCAAGTAAAATAAGTTAAGAAGAATAATAGGAAAAAAAAATTTAAATATGATTTTAGTGCATATAAATAAGTTTTCACTTTTAGAGCCATCCTACAACTCAAATTGGATTCTTATTTTACTTTTTGTGGCCTTACATTTAAGAACACTTATTACAATGAGTTTAATGATATAAAATAATTTTATATCATTATTCAATCATTATTACTATTAATATGATTTTTAAAATAATTATCATAAAAATCAATAATTTTATCATATATAATAAATATATAATAAATTGTGACAGGAAAACAATGATATAAAAGTGTCAATCAATATATAATCATTTTTCTCTATTACATCTTACTTGCTCAAAGTGAATGTGGGTTCTTAACTTATTTTTTTGCGGGTTCGATCTATTTTTTTTTCTTTTTTTCATCCCAGTTCTTCGGGTTGTTCTATAAGAATTGTTTCTCCAACATGCAAGATAACTCACTCTTATCAGACAAGAGAACTCGGCAAGAACTATTTTTAGTTATAAAATTAAAGAACTACCGTAATAAGCACAAAATACACAAATTACAGAAACTAAAATAAGTTAACAAATATGGTTGGAAATTAGTTAGATTTAGAATAGAGTAGACTTTTATAAGATTTGAACACAGAATTTTTTTTGGTTACAAAGCTGAATTGAAATTTGAAAATGAGAACATATAATGACAACGATTCTGATTTCCAATTAGTATTATTTTCTCCAATTGCTACATCTACCATATGTACGTATGATCTCATTTATTCACCTGGTTTTAGTAACCAACAAAACAAGACAATTTAGAATTTTATACTTACCTTAGTAACAACTTCAATTCTAGTTAGCGGAATCAGACTCCCCCCCTTGGTGGTCGTGGCATGGCTCCACTCCGACATATATAAGACGTGTTCTGAATAAAGTGAGTTATGCAAATAATTGTTATGCTAAACTAAACTACCAATCATTAAAAAAACAAATGTGTTAATTAAAAATATAATAAATCAATATTTTTAACATGTATATTATGTTTTAAATGTACAAAGAATAATTTATATTATAGTATAATATTATTTTTAATTATTGATAATTAATTTTAAAAAATTATTAGAATTTAATATAAAAATAAAATGAAGGAGATAAATAATTAAGAAAAATAAGTATACATATAAAGATGAAAGGAGAGTGATTTGAGATGACTAAGAAAAAATAAAAATAAATACTACTCAAAATATAAGATTAAGATAAATAATTTAGTTTAATGAGTGAAAATAATTTTTAAAAATGATCTATTTCATGAATAACTCATAAAAAGGTTCTTCAATGTGCATTTAAATTTGTAGCATATGAATAGGTAGATACTTTTTTGGTAAAGAAGAGTAGGTATATACGAAATCCTGAAAATAATTATATTATTTTCGCCATATGTTTCGTCTTTCTTCGTGTACTCTTACAATATCTTCCCCAACAAAATATATATGAATAATATATAGTGTTGCACAAGTAAGCCCACTTGAACAAGGATGAAGTTCCTCTCTGTTGAGGGATATATTATGAATCTTTTAAGATAATAAAATTGCTTGATAATAATTTATTAAAGGTTAAATTATAATTTTAATCTCTTATAATTTTAAATTTATTATTTTTAAATCAAGACATTTAATTTTCTAGTAAAAAAATAAAATATATCTTAAACAAAATTGAACTTACTTCTATTTATTCATAAACAAGATAATAAACCGTGAACATACTTATTTTATTTAGTTAAGTATATTAAAATTATTTTTTATGTATCTTTAGTTAAGAGTTATTAGTTTTTCTTTCAAATTATCAAAATTTATAAATTAAAAAATATTTAATATATAAATATTTTTTAATTTTATTTTATATCATTTTAAATGCTTTAATTTTAAAAATTATATTTTTTATTTTTATTTTACCAATTTATACGTAAATTTCATAAATTAATACGTAAATTATTTATATAATTTTTTTTTGTAAATTGATTTTCATATACAAATTATTTTTACTCTAATTATTTACATAAAATTAAAAATATTAATATTATACATTTTAAATTTATAAATTTTGATAATTTTAAAAAATTAATAAGTCAATTAATTATTCCTATAAGTCAATTAATTGTAATTATTCGTATTAATATTATACATTTTAAATCTAAAAATTACAATTTAGCCTTGACTAAAAAGATATATGATAAAAAATTAAGCATTTGTATAAGTCAATTGATTGTAGTTATTTATTAATAATCTATTAGGAGGATCAAAATTATTAATTTATAAAATTAGAAGATCAAATGTTACAATTAAAATCTAGGAAATCATAGATTTGAAAAACTAAAGGACTAAAATCACAAATTAGCCTAAATTTTTTTTTTTAGCCACTCAAATTCGCAAAATAGTTTTTCTTTGTTCCTATGCAGTAAAATACTACCACAAATTATGCCTCTAAACATTAAAAAATCAGTGAGGAGAATTAAAAAAATATTTCGTGAATTTGATGAACTTAAAGAAGTAAATTCTATTTTTGGAGAAGTTAAAAAGACTAATCACAAAATTTAAAAGAATAAAAATATATTTAAATCATTATAATTTTAGCGGTCAGAATTTACCCATCAATATTTAATGATGCAATTTATCATGCATTCTTGGTAACCAAAAGATGATTGATAATTAGGTCCAACACAAAATTAGACCTAAAACAGAAATTGATAAAAACTTTGTTTACTTCAAAGAAAAGTATAATATATGAGACATTTTATTTAATATGTGTAACTTTTTTACTTTAAAAAACTAATAACAAATATTAATAAATCTAAAGTTTAAGTTTTAGTTATTTTACTCTTGTTCCGGCCATGCCCCGTGACAAGATATTCTCCCATCTTTGAATCTCCTCCTCACTATAAAGCTTTCTAATTCCTCCATAGCATCCAGTTGATTCTTCACATTGATCCCCATTTTTTAGCAGCTTTACTCGTCTCATTCTAGATCCAAGAGGGTATTGCTCGAACTCCACGATCAGTGTCTCTGTCAGGAAAGCAAATTAAATTATATGCAACAGGTATTCATCAAAAGAATTTAACTAATTAGAATAGAAACTGTTCTGATTTAATTTGGAAAGGGAATGCACAAATCAGCTATAGGTTTATATTGCGGTGAACCAATTTTAAAAAGGACATGGTTGATTTTATATCTAACACACTCCAATTAACATGCCATGTTACTAGGGTTAAATTTCCAGGTTTCCAAACTAACATGCTAAAGTCATACAAGATTGACCAACATATTTTTTATCTAAATGAAATTAGACTCAAGATTCCACAAATAAAAATTTAGGTTTGAGTCTTGTAATAAAATAAAAAGTGATTTATAGAAGAGATTCTATTAACATTGATCAGCTAGTTTTTTTTAATAAAAATTAATCATCACAAAAAATCAGACCTCCTTACGTTACATTAGTAATATGATTAAAATAAAAGATAGACACAATTTTAGAAGCAATAAGTATTGTCATTATGGAGTTATAATTCAGCTTCCAGATCCACATATGGCAGAGTAAATTAATTGTGGTCAAGAACATGGGTTATTTTCATGGTTAAATGGAAAGAATAATTATCCGAATTTGAATCATCAAATTAAGCATTCAGTTGAACACGATAACAGTGACACATGCTAGTAAAATGGTGCAAAAGAGATTTCTCACCAGAGTAACGACAGCGGCAGAAGTTTTCGTTTTCATTACATGATTCCATGTGACCAATAACAGCATACCACCAATCTGCAACCCATTCATATAGGCATTACGTAATAGTAATTGATAAAACTTGGTGGCTGGAGAGAATAAAATTCAATTGACATTAAATAATAAGAGAAGAATATAAATAATGATATGTATACCGAAGAGAAAAGTACGTAATTGCAATGGAGTCATGTTTAATTTGGGATAATGTTTGGTCAATTTCTTTTATAACATGAAAGTTATTGTAAAGAGTAACAAAATTAAGTATTTGGTTCAAATAGAACTCAGCTTGATTTTCTTAAATAAAGTATTTACTTTAAGTTAATCTTAATTGTAATGAAAAAATTGATTAAAAAAAAGATATTATTAAAAGTGATTAATCAAAGTTTTTCAGCATAAAATCAATAAATATTTTACATTTATAACATATAATTATCCAAACAACCTATTCTAAAGATAAGAATTTTAAAATTTAAAGTTATTCAATCATTTTAATTATTGATAGACACATCTTCATTCTGAATATTTTATTATTTTTTATTACATCATATTGCCCCACTGTATCTAAACTTTTTCCACTTTTTATAACTAGGTGCTATCAAGGATATTCATTGGATTTAAGCAAAATAATTATAATTGGTTTGCCTCAAATTTAACTTTTTCTTAACTCAAACCAACTCAGTGACATGATTAAACAGAAAATTTCAAATTTCATATTAATTAGAGATATAATATCAAAATAAAATATATAAGTAAGAAAAATTATTATATTATCAGTCAATTTTATAAAGTTAAGATAATTAATCTCATTAAATTTTTAAAAAACATATCATTAAAATATAAATGTAAAGTTACATCTATAAAAATAAAAAATTTAAACACCTAAAGATAAAATCTATAAATATAGATTTTAAAATTTTAAATTAAAATATGATATCAAGTTAATTTATCTTTTTTTATAAATATTGTACCTCATACAATCCAAATTATGATATATAGTATATATTGTACATAAACCAACCATAAGGAATATCTCTACTTGACTTCCATTGGAGCTCAATATGATCTCCTGGTTTTAAGTCTTGTAAGCAATCAGAGACGTATCTAACAGATGGAAGGGTATCAACTGGGGGAGCTCTCAGCTTATCCCATTGGATGTTGTTCCCCATTATTTTCCAGCCTGCATTTTGTTGTCTACAATAAAATAGTTCATTATATCATAAGGTATCATACGCAAATTAACTTATATATAAAGTCACTCATGTTAAATTTTTTTATTTTATTAAATCATCTCATTTACTCGAGAAACAATTATTCAGTATTTTGAATTAAGATATTTCTCTCTCCTTCTGCCTTTACCTTGCTTGAAAGTTATCAGTTTTGGAATCATATCTAACTAAGGCGTCACGAAAATACAATCCCTGAAATAAAAAACGTTTCATAATAAGAATTTATTAATGGAAAAACATAACCCATGAACTAATTAGAAAGGGTGTACCCTGTAGATTTGAGCTGGAAACCAGAAATTGCCATTCTCTAGAGAGAAATACAAAGCCATCATGAAGCTATTTGCCAATGATGAGGAATTAAGATAACTACAATCTTCAAGATATGACCTGAGGTATAACATAGGCCAAGTACCACTGAAAGGTCCCATTGATCCATTTTGATTGTTGGGTTGATTCAATTGGTTAATTCCTTTCTCCTTTGGTGTTGTGATGTGCCATAGCCACTCCTTGTAAGCAACATCACCAATGACTCCACCCCATTTTTGCTTCATGTGGAGTTCCCACAAAGGATCACTTCGACATCTATCCCTTAAAAAAGTACACACTTCAGACATCCTAGTGAGATCCATTGGTGAAAGAAGCTTTAGAATGCAATCCAATATGGGATATGGCAAATTCAAGAGAGACATGTGGTATGGTCAAAGAAGGGTGAATATTAGATAGTAGCTAGGGTACTACTCTTTTTGTGCTTCTATTAGATATATGAATGAAAGGAGAAGATAAGGTCAAAGTTCTGGAAAAGGAATTGTGGAAACCTTTAATTATTTGCTTGTTATCGAAGCATTTAAAGTTATGGTCTTACTTTTGTTTTCCTCAAGTATTATTATTATTTGTTGTCAATTGTCACTAAAGAGACATTTTTTCTCGTTGCTTACGTGATGATCTATGTCAAATATTGTTTCTATCTGACCATACCGTGCCGGCTATATATTTCCTATGTGTGGCATGTCGTATTTTAAGCTAAGAGTTATATATTATATATTCAGATTCAATTTTAGTTACTTGAGAAGAACAAATTAAATAAACTTCACTGTACAACTCAAAAAAATAACCTTACAATTAGAAATTAAATAAAATTTTAAAAAGTAACAACATAAAAAATTCACCAATATCTATACACATGAAACTAATAGTTATAAACAATGATAACCTCCAACATAGGTTAAAGTTTTAACGATGAAAATACTTTTTATATCAGTTAAAATTAGACTAAAATATATTTATGATTCTTAATAAATATTTAAATTTTGTGTTATCTCACATTCAATTCAATGTAATTATAACTGACTTAAAAAAAATTGTCTTTCATTTATGAAAATGTTATCTCACATTTTTTTAACATTGATTCTCATATAATTAATTTAAAATGAGTGGCAGAATATATTGTTTTCCACTTGTGTATGTTATTTATATATATATATATATATATATATTAAAAAATAAGTAAAAAGTTTTTTTTTTCACTTAACATATCAAAACGTATAAAATATCTATTTGTTTCTGTGTCTATCTAGGAAAAGTTGAATAGGAAACCAGGAAATCAGATTCCCCAGGTTACGTCAAAAACAACCTCAAGTCGACTTTTTTCATTTTTACAGTAGATTTCAACATTCTCCACTGGTGGATTAAAATAAAAGTTTTAATATATTAAAATTTTAAGATAATATTTTTTTTATTAAAAATCAGAACCTAAACTCTATTAAAAAAAATTGAGTTTTTTTCAATTTTTTTTATTGGAAGTGTTAAGAATAGTCCCACATCGGATAATTCATGAACATGATAAGTGTTTATATAGTTGGATAGACCATTCCTTTATAAACTATTTTTTAAGGAGACTTTTCGAATGTTTTTGCTGTACTATAAAATTTAATATGACATCAGAGATTGTTAGTTCCTATCAAAATAATTTTATAAGAATAAATTTATTTGGCATATACAATGTCTCTCATTTGGTGTAAACTAAGTATAATGTGAAGATATCATAAGTTTTATTTTTATTATTATGATGAACGAAATAAAAAAAAATTAATAATTATAACTCTTCGTGAATAAAATAATATTTAAAAAGATAAAATATTTCATGAAAGAGTACTTAACTAGTATAAAAGGATTATGGTCCTCAAAGTTATATGCATCAATTTTTTTTTAACATATCATCATTTGCGAATATCAAGAGAGATTTGTGCATAAAGACTTGAAAGTTTATAAAGTTGAATTTTTTCTTCTTCAAATAATATGTCATCCAAGAACACGGAAACGCTTTAGTCTTTCTTTTTATATTCCTGACGTACAAGTTCATGTATGGTATTTATCATAATAATCTAAGTTCGCATATCCCATTTTCTAACATCAAGAGTTTCTCCCACCTTTGCATCTCCTCATTGTGAAGCTTTCTATTTCCTCCATAGCACCCTGTTGGTTCTTCACATTGTTCCCCATTTTTTAGTAGCCTTTCTCATCTCATTGTAGATCTAAGAGGATATTGCTTGTCAGGAAAGCAAATTAAATTTCACGTAAAAAAAAATCTCTAATGTGACAGTATCTTACCTAAAATATGATACTCAAATAAAAATACATAATCATTAAGTTAATCCTTAAAAAAAAAGAAATTCAACTTGATTTTGTCATTACCTAATATTGTCATAATATAAATTTTAAAACAATAGACATATTGTGCTTATTCCTATGTTTGTTCTAACTTTTATTTATTTTTTTATTTTTTTAAATGTTTATTGTAATGTTATGCTTGTAATGATTAAAAAAAAAGGAGAAAAACGAAGATTACATTATATTTTGGATAAATAGTTATTTTTATCTCTGAATGTATAGAGCGCTAATTCGTCCTTGAATGTGTTACTTAAACTCTTTCAGGACGGAAGTTAACGAACAGATGAATTTATCGCATTTTTTTTTTCACTTTCGATGACTAAAATTTGAATTTTTATCTTTTAAAAATAAATTTGTCAATGCTCTATACATTCAGGAATAAAAATGATTATTTACTCATAAGAAAATTTTGATAAAGAAAATAGAATTCAATTGAAATTAAATAATAAGAGAACAAAATATAAATATATATATATATATATATATATATATATATATATATATATATATTACTTTTTTTCCTCTTTCTATCACTAGGTGCTATCAAAGGTGTTCTTCAGATCGAATTGACATGATGATGGGTGAATCCAACAATTTAAGTAAAATTAATTTAAAATTGGTAAGGTTATTGGATCTATCTTTTTCATACTAAACTAACCCAATGACTGAGTAACAATTATTTAGCTTTTACATTAATATATTTTATACTCAAATAAAAAAACTGTTTGAGCCAAATTCACCATTTAAAGAGAAGAATATAATTCATCTCTACATATTTAGCTTTTATATATATAGATACATAGATAGATAGAGGGATAAGATCAAAGTTCTTGAAAAGGAAATGCAAAAGCATTTAATTTGCATGTTTCGAAGCATTTAAATGTTTCTCAGTTACCATGCCGGGTCGGCTATTCCTATGTGGTGCATGTTTCGCATTTAAAGGTAAGTTCAGATTAAATTTGAGTTTCTTGAGAGGGACAAAATATTTCTTTGTTTTTATATACGAATATGGACTGCACAAGATTGAACCCAACCTATTTTTTTTTAATCAATGTTGTCCTCAACCGTGGGGAGCTTGACCAACAATTTTGGAGGGGATAAAATAGTTAAATTTATAATATATAAGTTAAATGTAACAATTTTTTTAGCAAATTTACATGAGTAAGGTAATTTTTTTAAGAAATTACATTAATAGATTTTGAAAATATTACACCTTATGGCTAAGTCGTGTATTAAAACACAACTTTAAAACTGTAATTAAAAAAAAAATAATAAAGTCGTGTTTTGAATCATAACTTCAAACATTTTATATTTTTTTAAAAAAAATACTGAAGCCGTGTTTTAGATCAAGACTTCAAATACTTTTTTTTTCTTTTTTTTTTTTAAATTACGATGTTCTAAAGTCGTATTTTAAAAAACAACATCTTTATATGATGTCGTGTTTTAAAACACAATTACCAGTAATCTTTTCAAAAAATCTATCCATTCCTGTAATTTTCTTAAAAAATTATCCCACTTCTACAAATTTGCCAATTTTTATAATATTATCTGTTATGGGTAATTTTAACTTATTAATGATTTTATATAATATTAATTATTTTTAATTAGTTGTTTTTATGATATTTGTATATCTTATTTTACTCTATTAATATCACTCTTCAGTCTTTTATGACTTTTATAACCTTGTATGCTACTAAATTAAAAAATAGAGAATTTTATGTTTAAATTATTTTTGAAAAACTCCTGCAAGAAAAATTAAGATATTTTATACAAAACAAAATTGGTGGAAGAATACAGAGAAAGCATTTCAAAATTTCAATGGATTTTTTAAAAAAATTAATCATATTTTTGTCATAATTATAGCAAAATTTGAAGAAAAAATTCGTAAGAAATCATAAAATTTATATAAACAAAATTGCATTAAAATATTGCAAGAAAAATCTGCAAACAAGAAAAAATTGCAAGTTAATTATATTGTATAAACTTTCCTATACAAAATGAGAATATAAAAGTCTTAAAAATAAGTTTGGAAAATGGAAAAAAAATGTTATAAAAATACAATTATCTAATGGAAAAGTTCATGTATTAAAAGTATTATTGATTTGTAAAATTACCCACAAGTTCTAATGTTATTAAAAGCAAAAAATTAAAATGTAATATTAACGTAAATTATCTATAATGATAATAATAATAATAATAGCTAAAGATCATTTTCAATTATAGTGTTACTATATCTTCATTCAATGACTAAAATTATTAATAATTAATAAATAACTTTAAATAGTTTAAAATTAATACAGAAATTAAAGTTTTGTTGAAAACTATTTATTAAAATATAGATAATTTTTAATATATATAATTTAAAAATATTATAATTTTTATTAAAAGAAATTAACATATAAATAATTATATATAAATTGTGAAAAGTTTGGGGGCTCGTTAGGATAAAGAGACTGATTAACAGCTCACTACATCAACTGCATATATCATTCATGTAATTTTTATAAACATTTTTTCAAAATAGGTATGTTACAAATTAAAATAATTATTGGCATGTGTCTATTACGACAATAGACTCGGTTAAATCAAGAATTTGAGCACATGAACATTAGTTCATTTCAATGATGTTCGCTTTAACATCGATTTAAAACGGATGTTAAAGATTTTTTTAACCGGGTGTTAAAAGTGTTTTTTTAGGACTGCAACATATAAATATTGTGTACTCTACCTCTAACCTTTAAACACACATTGTTGCAGACCCTATTGTACCCCCAAACCATTCCAAAATTGACCCACCACATAAGTAGAGACATTTACTACGAACCAAATTAATTTTTGCAACATTGCCTCTATCACCCATGATGTAAATTAAAAGACTATGATGAATTGGATCAAACAAAGACAATAATTTATAATAAAACTATCCGCAGTTGATATACGAACATCGACACTTTGTTGAAACTTAACATATATCTTCACATTGTATTTTCTATTTTCTCCATGTTGCTAGAACTGTTCATTTACAGGTGTTGTATCCGACAAATTAAAACGTGGTTCTTCAATTTCAATACTTCGATATTATATCTCAACTCATAAGTCATATCTTAAAAATTAATTAACAGAATTTTTATTTCATTAAATTATTAAAATATGTTTATACAATTTCAATGTAAAACTTAATTTATTTAATTAAAATAATTAATTTTAATATGTTTATAAATTATATATAGATATAAATTTTAATCAATATAATTTTTATATATGAAATTATTAAAACTAATTTTACGGTGAAAATAAGTTAATTAAGTTATTACTAATTTTAATATAATATAAATAATAACATATTGTTAAGCAATACTATACATGTGAATATATTAAATATTTTGAACAAGATTTAAACATCAAATAATCTTTTATTAATTACATAATATTCTTAAGGACTGATAAAAATATATATATAATATTTTTAAGAACCCATTTCATCAAACAAATTGAGTCAACTTTCTTTTATATTATCTATGAGCTTGCATGTTAATTTTATATATATACTCTATATTAAGATCGAAAATTTTGATTTACCTGAACAACAAACAACAAATGTAGTTATGCCAGGAAACGGACTCCTCGTGCTATTCCTCTGATCCGACGAATACGCGCCGCCTGTATAAGGTGAGTAATGGAAATATTTTTTTAGTCCTTAGTTTTTTTTGTTTTTTTTTTTTGCATTGATATTAAAATTTAAAATCTTTCTGTATTCAATATATTTTTAATGTGAAATCATGAAAATTATATTATTTAATTTTATCACAATACCGTGTAATTCTCCTTTCTTCATGTACTGTTATATTCTCTTCGCCTATCTATACGTGTATATAGTAGTATACTATAGTATTGCATATGGTAAAGCTCACCTAAACAAGGATGGAGTAGTTCCTCTTTGTTTAGGGATATATGTCTCCTCTAAAGTATGTAGTTATAGTTTAAATAACGTAATTCACTCATAATCATTGATTAAAAATTAACAATAGGAATCATGATAAAAATTAAGTATATTATAACAATCTTTAAAATTAGTCACAATTTTGATATTGATTTTCTAATCAATAGTTATTTTTTTGTATTTTATGTGGGTCAAGCTATATATACAGGAGTTTGATGTGGTGGCAAGAGCTTCTCCCATCTTTGTATCTCCTCGTCACTGTGAAGCTTTCTAATTCCTCCATAGCATCGTGTTGGTTCTTCAAATTGTTCTCCATTTCTGGGTAACTTTACTCGTCTCATGCTTGATCCATGAGAATATTGCTTAAACTCCACGATTAATGTCTCTGACATGTCAAGATCAAACAAATTAATATTTAAATAATTATAAATTAAGTATTCATCCAAAGAATTTAATTAATTCGAATAACAACTGTTCTAATTTAATTTGAAGATGGAGTTCAGAAATCAGTTATAGCTTATAATATAAGACTATATTATCATGACCCAATTACTTAAAGGGACATGACTGATTTTATATCTAAAACACTCCAATTAACATGTCATTATGGAGTTATTCAGCTTCCAAAACCACAAATAGCAGAGTACATTATCTATTGCCTACAACATGGGTAGTTTCATAGTTAATTGGAATAAAAAAAAATCAAGCATTCTGTTGAACAAGATAATGTGACACAACCCAAATAATACAAAAAGATTTCTCACCAGAGTATCGACAGCGGCAGAAGTTCTGATTTTCATTACATGATTCCATGTGACCAATAACAGCATACCACCAATCTGCAACTCATTCATTTAGACACTACTATTTTTAAAAAAATTATATTTGTTTAACCTAACTTTATTTTTGAAAGAAAAGAAAATTCTAAAATAAGTTAGACAAATTAATATTACCTTAGTATATTACAGATATAACTACACATTACATTACAGTCTAACTATATATTCATCAATTAACCAAACCAAAACCATGGCCATATCTTAAAGCAATATATTTATAATTTTTAGTTCTATTAAAATTCAGTATGAAATTGTAATATATATAGTAGAAAGTAAACATGCAATTAACAAAAGATTATATATACTGTACAAAAACTTGATATGCTTTCCAAAATATCCTATATATACATAATTAAAATTTGACAACAAGAAGGCAATATGGCAAGAAACCTACCATATGGTGTACTTTCTCTTCTTGGCTTACGTTGGATCTCAATATGATCCTCTGGTTTTAAGTCTTGTAAGCAATCAGACACGTGTAGATTCCATGGAGGGGTATCTACTGGTGGAGCTCTCAGGATATCCCATTGGATGTTATTTCCCATTACTTGCCAACCTCCATTTTGTTGTCTACAAAAACTTGTGCTTTATATCATGAGGTATATATATGTCATACTTAAATTAACATCATGAATAAATTAATTTCTCAATATACACTTATAGAATAGAAAATAAAAAATAAGATATATAGTATTAAATTTCTATCATAAATTAAAATTAAAATGGACTTATGCACTTAAAATTTTATAAAATTTTCATGTTTAATTTAAAAAAAAAAACAAAAGTTGATTTTAATTTATAAAAGAAATTTGATACATTTTACTTTTTTTTATTTCATAATTTATAGTAATATTTTCATTTCTTAACCTCAGGTTAAAAAAATTAACCTTAATAAATATTTCCCTCTCCTTACCTTGCTTGAAACTTATCTGTTTTGGAATCATATCTTACTAAGGCATCTCGAACCAGTAGTCCCTGAGAGAAGAAGCATATATAAGAGATCTCACTTCATATAAATAAAAAATTTCTTGGTGAAAAACTGAAAATTGAAAAATATAACTCATGAGCTAATTAATTAATTAGAAAGGATACTTCACCCTGTAGATTTGAGCTGGAAACCAGAACTTGCCATTCTCTAGAGAGAAATACAAAGCCATCATAAAACTATTTGCCAATGAGGTATTAAGATGGCTACAATCTTCTAAATAAGACCTGAGATATAACATAGGCCAAGTACCACTGAAAGGCCCTAATGATCCATTCTGAATATTGTGCTGTTGATGCAGTTGGTTAATTCCTTTCTCCTTAGTTGTTGTGATATGCCAATGCCACTCCTTGTAAGCAACATCACCAATGACTCCACCCCATTTCTTCTTTATGTGGACTTCCCACAAAGGATCACTTCGACATCTATCCCTCAAACAAGTACACACTTCAGACATGCTAACGAGTTCCATTGGTGAAAGGAGCTTTAGAATGCAATCCAATATGGGTTCTGGCAAATTCAAGAGAGACATATGGTATGTTCAAAAAGAAGGGTGAATATTAGATACAGAAGTAGGTAAGCTAGGGTACTTCCCTAAGTACCCTAATTAGAGGTATATATGAATGAAAGGAGAAGATAAGATATAAAAGTTCTTGAAAAGGAATTGGAAACCTTTAATTTGCTTGTGTTATCCTATGATGTACTATTATAATGATTAATTTGTTGTCAGTTGTTAGATATTAAAGGGACATTTTCCTAGTTGCTTACGTGATGATCTATGTATGTTTCTCATTCACCATGCCGGCTGGGCCGGCTATTCCTTTGTGTGGTATATCATATTTTAAGCCAAACGTTATATTCGGATTGAAATTTAGTTACTTGCGAGGGACAAAAATATTTCTTTATGTGGTTTATTTATAGATTTATAACATTGTGTGGTCGTGCATAGTGTAGAGCTCAATTAATAATGTGAAATTATTTCAACTGAATTTGAAATTGAGTTTGAATATTAAGTATTATTTTGTTAAATACTTAAAAAAAGAGTTATACAATTCATATTAATAATCTTATTTGATTCGAGTAAAATTATTTCTTCCAATATTATATAATATTATACATGCTATAAAAAAAAATGGAATGCAAGATTAAACACAACCTATTTTTCAATTTGTCGTTTGGATTAAAGAGACTGATGGTGTCTTGATTTACAGCTCACCCTCACCAAATGCCAAATATCATTCGTGTCTACAAGGTATCCAAGCCAATGCTCGAACCTGGCAAATTTTGAATGCAATTTTAACAAGGGACTTTAAACATACATCAACATAATGTAATTAATTCAAAGAATTAACTCTTTAACCTCCAAATTAACTAAGTTTTTTGTCCTTGTCCAATTGTAGACTCAAGTATACAAGTAAAATAATTATATTTTTTATAATGAAATTGTTAAAAATACTAATAATTTAAACATAAAGAAATAATCTTATTTTTTATTTGAGTGGTAAAATAAATATTTTTAAAAGTTGTCTAAATTTTGAACGTTTAACTAGAGTCCTTATAGGACATATGTCGTAGGATGTTAACACTTTTTCTATCTGTAATCAACTCTCCAACCAAATTTGATTTTTGTAGAGCATTGATTTTTAGAAGGGTTTTTTTTCTTCTAATTTTGTCCTAAATAAACCTTACTGAAGACTTGATATATATATAGTATATTTTTTTCATTGTCTTGTTGTAACTTGTGATCTAGTTGTGACATTACTCAACAAGAATTTGGTATTTTAGAGTTGTCGATCAAAAGCGAGGTTAAGTCGACATTAACGTCATTATTTAGTAAAAAAAAAAGTGACACTTCACATAGCATCAGACAAAGTTGAGGATAAGTAGATACCTATAGTGACCATCTAGAGATGACTCAACGTAACATTGGTTTGAGGCTGAGTAATGTAGCACCATCTTGAGGCCAATTCTATTTATCATACCACTCAAACCACCACCCCAATACAAATTGTCCCCATAACTTCAATCTCTTGTTTATACGTTCGCCATTAATTTTGATATTGCCACTTTAAGTAGAAAGTAGAAAGGATGGGGATGAATGGCGTAGCTTAGGTCAAATGAAAAGAAGAAAAAAGAACAAAGTAATTGACCTATGTGGTAGGTTCTTCTTTTGTTGTCGAAAAACTCAACTCAAACCCGTATAAATATTTGCTAAAACATGAAGGGGAAGAACTATTTTAATCTTTCTTTGTTTGTATATTTTAATCTTTCTATGTATATGTTTAACTATTTAAGATCTTAATAATGTATTCAAATATTTAAGATCTTTCAAATTATTGCTACTAATGCAATGATAACATTAGTTTCAAATTAGCGTGGGTTTTGGTCGATGCTAAATTGTTAGTTTTAAAATAATTTTATGTAAAATAAATGCTTGTGTTATTGGAAGGTATTGCTGAGTTTTATTGTAGTTTAAAATAATAGTTCGTTCATAATCATTGATTAAAAATTGAATCATGAGAAAAGTATATTATAACAAACTTTATAATTAGTTACAATTGTAATCGTTAATTTTTTAATCGATGATTATCAGTGTAATTTATTATCTTGCATTCTTCTCATAAGAGGAGTCATAAGATGTTATAAAACTCAGATTCTACACTATATATATATATATATATATATATATATATATATACAGAAAACCGTGGCAAAAAGTTCTCCCATCTTTGGATCTCCTCGTCATGCTGAAGCTTTCTAATTCCTCCAAAGCATCCTTTTGGTTCTTGACATTGTTCACCATTTCTGGGTAAATTTATTGGTCTCGTTATATATAGATCTAACAGAGTATTAATTGCTTGAACTCCACGATCGATGTCTCTGTGGAAAAGCCAATTAAATTACATGTACGCAAGGTATTCATCTAAAGCCAATTATATTATTGTTAATATATTTATATGTATTTTTAAATATATTTAATTTTTTAAAGTAAAACAGAAGGAATCCGACCTATCCATTTCTCTTTTGAACTTTTTTTAAAACTAAATCTCTTGATTTTTTAGGTGGCAATTTGACCCATCCATTTCTCTTATGCAACTTTTTTGGTTCTTTATTTCTCTAATATATTTTAAATATATTATCTAAACTATATTATATATATAATATATCAAATAGATTATTATGCATATATTTTAAAATATATTTATATACAAATTTTAAAATACATATAAATATTTTAGAAAAACATATAAAATGATTATTCTATATTTTATTTACTGCGTTCTAGGCTAATTTTTAACAAGTTAGATTGTGAAATTTTTTAAAGTTTGTTTGATTAAAAAATCAAATTTAAAATCAGCATTTTTTTAAAATTTAACAACCTATAATAATAATAATAATAATAATAATAATAACAACAATAATAATAATAATAATAATAATAATAATAATAATAATAAATTTATATAAAATATATTTATGAGATTTCTCATTTTGTTAGTTAGTTACGTATTTTATTTCACATAAATAAAAGATAACAAGAGAAATTCAAATTTTTATTATCTAAATATTTAATATATCTTCATAAGATCAAATTTTTATTTAAGGAAACAAATTATATCATTTTTTTATTAAAATGAATTAGCTAAATTAATTCTAATAAATAATAATAAAAATTTATATTTTATTACTTGTTAATTTTTCATTGGTTATGTGTAAGGATAAGATGTTAGATTTATGCCCATCCAAGAATATCTCTACAGAGAGACGATAAGATCAAAGTTGTTGAAAAGGAATTGCAAATTAAACCGTTGCTTGTGTTTTGCTCTTGTATTATTTTTTTGTCAAGAGACGTATTTTTCTTGTTACTTACATGATGATCATGCCGAGGCGTCTATTTGCCTATTCCTATGTGTGACATGTCATATTTTAAGCTAAGCGTATTTGGATTAAATTTTAGTTACTTGCAAGGACAATATATTTCTTGATGTTTATCTGTAACCCGTGCGTACGCATGGGTCACTCAATTAGTTCAATTACAATAAAATAGGAAATTATGAGGATAATTTATTTTCACTCATAAATATAAAGAGAAATAATTAAAATATACAGAAAGTAAAAGATATACTATGTAAATAAAAATGCAGGAAGACCAATAATATGTAATTTGTGTTCATGATTGTAACGCGTGCATATGCACCGGTCATTTGTTAACCGATTAGGTATACCTTTTTTTTATTTGCAACATAGGCATAAAATGAAACATAATGCTGGAGCATAATAAAGTTGAATATTAATAATTAAATAATTATTTAAACATCAAAATTAACAAAACATTATCTGTAAAATAATAAGGAAAAAATTAGCCACATTTTTCCATGTAAATAAAAATATATATATATAATCTGAACTCCATAACATAATTCAAAAAATAAATTACATAAAGGATCTACAACAACTTAAAAATAACTATGATTATGTCAGACAAATCAAAAAATAGATACCATCAACTCCTCAAATTATAGAAGATACCAAGTTCGAATTGTGTACTTTATTCTATTAGAGAGCTTCAAAAACTCAGTCCGGTCATAACCATGTTCTGCATATAGTACCCAAAATTTCATAACACAGAATATAATAACATTGAATGGGAAAAAAATAATATGAATCATGGTTAACAAATGTATAAGATGAAACTGATACCTGCTTGCCCATCAGCCCATTGACAGCATTCTCTGTCCAACTATCCGTCACAATCTAGATGATAAGTTTTAAAAATAAGAGAAGGCAGCTCCGCAACAAAAAATGTACACATTTTAATGAGCTTCAATCAACACTATTTTAAAAAAAAACTTCAAATTAGTAAGTGATTAGTTATCGACGTTCCTTTGGATTTCCAAAATCTAACCTGTGAATTCCACATCATCTGCCATTGTGTCAATAGTGACCTCTCCATCAAGCAAAAATTTCCTTCCAGGATCATTTCCCGTGTATGCATGTTAACACTGGCTGCTCAAGGCAACCAATTCGATATATCAAAGACTGCAACACTACATTAATATCAGCCAATATGTGAACATGATTTAGCAAAAAAAAGGGAAAATAGAGCAACGCAAAGAAATTTAGTTTCAAGATCACAAAAATTGAATAATCTATCACAGACCACCATCAGCTCTCCATCGCATGTTCTGGATTCTTCTGGCAACTGCTCTATTACGTGGCAGCCAGAATGGCTGGAAAAAAATAAAATAATTATTACGAAACACTATGCAAGAAGGCATAGAAAAAGTATAAGCACCAGGCAAATAGAAGCAAAAGCAAATGCCATCACAACAACATACCTTCCATCCGGAGCGATTGACAGTATTGAAAGTTCCAGTGTAGTAGCTTGCACCACTAATACCGGTAGAAACTGTTCTGAAGAAGCAACAAAGATAGATAAATGCCTTGACCTTGCCATATAAAAACTGAAAATATCTAGCAATTTACATAATATGAAAGATGCCCAAATGAAAATATCTAGCAATTTACATAATATCTAGCAATTTAGATAAAAAATTAAAATAAAATAAAATTGAAGTGAAAAAATAGACTTACTCTAAAATTTCTTGTGCATGTACTTGCCAAATCCCAAAAACAAAAAAGATCAGCTAGTGTGCCAGAGCATGAAAAGTTCAAATAAAATAAAATAGAAGCGAAAAATGAGAGGAACACTTACTTCTTCAAATCCCGTGGTTGTCCTGACCTGCTCATGGTGACAAATTTGAATCACGCAAATATCCTAGGCAACACCCTAGCATAGTCATTGTCAATTGACTTCAATAATAATAATAATAATAATAATAATAATAATAATAATTGAAGTGAAAAATCAGATTGTAGAATAACAGTTTCGTCAGCTTTGTAAATCATAGATGCATAATTACATGATACTCTCCATAGCTACATTGTTCAAATACACAACCGTTAAAACCAAGAAATACTCATACAAATGTTTACAAAGCTGAGAGGAACACTTACTTCTTCAAATCTTGTGGTTGTCCTGACATGCTCATAGTGACAAATTTGAATCACGGGAATATCCTAGGCCACACCCTAGCATAGTCATGATCACTTGACTTGAGTAATGATAATAATAATAATAATAATAATAATAATAATAATAATAATTGAGGTGAAAAATCAGACTTACTATGAAATTTCTTACGCATGTGCCGGTCGAATCCCCAAAACAAAAAAGATAATTACGGATTAATACGCAGCGAGTGTAAGAGAACATGAAAAAATTAAAATAAAATAAAATTGAAGTGAAAAAACAGACTTACTCTGAAATTTCTTGTGCATATACTTGCCAAATCCCAAAAAACAAAAAAGATCAGCTAGTGTGCCAGAGCATGAAAAATTCAAATAAAATAAAATTGAAGCAAAAAATGAGAGGAACACTTACTTCTTCAAATCTCGTGGTTGTCCTGACCTGCTCATGGTGACAAATTTGAATCACGCAAATATCCTAGGCAACACCCTAGCATAGCCATGGTCAATTGACTTCAATAATAATAATATTAATAATAATAATAATAATAATAATAATAATAATAATAATAATTGAAGTGAAAAGTTAGATTGTAGAATATCAGTTCCGTCAGCTTTGTAAATCATAGATGCAAAATTACATGATACTCTCCATAGCTACATTGTTCAAATACACAACCGTTAAACCCAAGAAATACTCATACAAATGTTTACAAAGCTGAGAGGAACACTTACTTCTTCAAATCTTGTGGTTGTCCTGCTCATAGTGACAAATTTGAATCACGGGAATATCCTAGGCAACACCCTAGCATAGTCATGATCACGTGACTTGAGTAATGATAATAATAATAAAAATAAAAATAATTGAGGTGAAAAATCAGACTTACTATGAAATTTCTTATGCATGTGCCGGTCGAGTCCCCCCAAAAAAAAGATAATTACGGATTAATACGCAACGAGTGTAAGAGAGCATGAAAAAATTAAAATAAAATAAAATTGAAGTGAAAAAACAGACTTACTCTGAAATTTCTTGTGCATGTACTTGCCAAATCCCAAAAAACAAAAAAGATCAGCTAGTGTGTCAGAGCATGAAAAATTCAAATAAAATAAAATTGAAGTGAAAAATGAGAGGAACACTTCTTCAAATCCCGTGGTTGTCTTGACCTGCTCATGGTGACAAATTTGAATCACACAAATATCCTAGGCAACACCCTAGCATAGTCATGGTCACTTGACTTCAATAATAATAATAATAATAATAATAATAATAATAATAATAATAATCAAAGTGGAAAATCAGATTGTAGAATAACAGTTCCGTCATAGTGACAAATTTGAATCACGGGAATATCCTAGGCAACACCCTAGCATAGTCATGATCACTTGACTTGAGTAGTGATAATAATAATAATAATAATAATAATAATAATAATAATAATAATAATAATTGAGGTGAAAAATCAGACTTACTATAAAATTTCTTGTGCATGTGCCTGCCAAATCCCTAAAACAAAAAAGATAATTACAGATTAATACACAGTGAGTGTAAGAGAGCATGAAAAAATTAAAATAAAATAAAATTGAAGTGAAAAAACAGACTTACTCTGAAATTTCTTGTGCATGTACTTGCCAAATCCCAAAAACAAAAAAGATGAGCTAGTGTGCCAGAGCATGAAAAATTCAAATAAAATAAAATTGAAGCGAAAAATGAGAGGAACACTTACTTCTTCAAATCCCGTGGTTGTCCTGACCTGCTCATGGTGACAAATTTGAATCACGCAAATATCCTAGGCAACACCCTAGCATAGTCATGGTCACTTGACTTCAATAATAATAATAATAATAATAATAATAATAATAATAATTAAAGTGAAAAATCAGATTGTAGAATAACAGTTCCGTTAGCTTTGTAAATCATAGATGCAAAATTACATGATACTCTCCATAGCTACATTTTTCAAATACACAACCATTGAAACCAAGAAATACTCATACAAATGTTTACAAAGCTGAGAGGAACACTTACTTCTTCAAATCTTGTGGTTGTCCTTGACCTGTTCATGGTGACAAATTTGAATAACGGGAATATCCTAGGCAACACCCTAGCATAGTCATGATCACTTGACTTCAGTAGTCATAATAATAATAATAATAATAATAATAATAATAATTGAGGTGAAAAATCAGACTTACTATGAAATTTCTTGTGCATGTGTCTGCCAAATCCCCAAAACAAAAAAGATAATTACGAATTAATACGAAGTGAGTGTAAGAGAGCATGAAAAAATTAAAATAAAATAAAATTGAAGTGAAAAAAACAAACTTACTCTGAAATTCCTTGTGCATGTACTTGCCAAATTCCAAAAACAAAAAAGATCAGTTAGTGTGCCAGAGCATGAAAAATTCAAATAAAATAAAATTGAAGCGAAAAATAAGAGGAACACTTACTTTTTCAAATCCTGTGGTTGTCCTGACCTGCTCATGGTGACAAATTTGAATCACACAAATATCCTAGGCAACACCCTAGCATAGTCATGGTCACTTGACTTCAATAATAATAATAATAATAATAATAATAATAATAATAATCATCATCATCATAATAATAATAATAATAATAATAATAATAATAATAAGAGAATCCAAATTTAGTTAATCAAGCAAGTAGCAGGAGACTCACTGTTGCTCTTAATTGTTGATCGTTATATTTAGGGTCAATGTTGAGGCGGAAATAGGCTGCTACTGTTTCTACAAACTTGGTTTTAGATGTCTCTTTAACCAAAGATATTGCTGTCTTCAAGTCATACTCTTTCTTACGCTCCCTCAATTGTTGAATTTCCAAGGACCTCTTAGACCTCGTCTGTTATGTCACCACACTTTCATCAAACGCTTGGCAAGTTCATTTCCAATAGATCATGGAAGTGTGAGCAACTTGTGCAAGCCATAATTGGCTCCAAATAAGCACAGGACATTAAGATACGCCAATTTTACTCATGAGCTACATAAGAGAAGTAGAAACATAAGCCAAAAAAAGTATAAAAGAATTCTACTTAGAAGCAATTTTAAGTATAAAAAAAAAGTCAATTAATAAAAGAAATTGGAGATAGCCTACCTTGTCCCTCTTAAGAGGCTTAAGAGGCAAGGCCGGAACCAAAATGACAAATATACTACGCATTGAAAGTAGAAAGTTATATAGGGGATCATTAAGGTACTTGTTTATTAGCTATTATTCATCAAGTTGTAAAAGAACACTGAGCAGTTATATATTTATTCTTTATACAACTGCTATTTATGTATGGCATAATTCAACAAAAGAAAAGGTATTGCATTATGATTACTTTTAAATTTGAATCATCTTATCTATTCAAGATACTTCACACCGAAATAGACCCCTAGGAAATGCACATGGATCATGTCAAGATAAAAATCAGTAGTGTCAATCTCATAAAGAATTGAGTAAATTATCAACTAATAACAAATGCAGTGTATAGGAGACAATAACATTTAGCGGGAATCCTAAGAACAAAATTACAATACAGTTAGAAAAGTTACAAATTGCAGCGATAGGGAGTGGATGAGAGGCAGTAGTGTGAAGCAAAGCACACAGCGGGAGCCAGAAGTGAGGGAAAAGAATAATATACATGCTAGGAGTGAACCTGGCAGAAACATCTTGACCTAGAATCCATGCCTCTTTCGGCCACTGCACACCATAGTAAAAACAAATGCCACAGGAACAAAGTTTAGAGTAGGATTTTCAATCAACAAAAAGAAAGTACACAAATTAATCAATATTGAATAAATTAGAGTGTATATATAATGTCATTATTGATAATGTAATGTCACTTCCACAACTGACAATTTTGTTCTCGTGCTTCCAACCAATAATACAACATGCATTCAAATATAAAATTTAGTAACTTCATTAATAATTTATGTAATTTTTTGAAGTGAAATATATTGATGTAATTAATTCATTAAAATCTTATGAGTATAATTTAATTCAATCTTTGTCCATTTGCTTAAATAAGATTCAGTACTAAAATAAACCTTCAAATCAGCCTTGATGGACATGCAAGGCACACTGCGTGAATTTGGGTTGATATTCTCAAACACTTGGTGAGCACGTTGCAAAGGGATTACTCATTGCTTTCTAAGAGTAGCACGATCCTGAGGGAGAAAACACAGAGGGAGAAAACGCAATAATGGAGAAAACTCAGGAGAGAAGTGATGTTTCCCTTCCCATCATATTCATGCATAGACAACAAAATAACAGATATTCTCCTCCCATATGCAATATGGGAAGATTTTCTTATTTAAACAACAAATCAACAACACCACAAAAAAAAAAACATTAGATACCAAGCTGCAGTGAAAGAAAAAGAAAAAGAAAGAAGAAAATACCTTTGGGGGGATTGTCGGTTATGACAGCGATGCCGTTTTGATGAACAAAGCCATTCACAAATTCTTTGGCCATAGCGGAAAATACTCGCAGAGAAAAGGAAGCTTAAAAAAAATTAGATACAAGCTGTCGTGAAAGAAAAAAAAGAAAAAAAGAAGGAAATACCTGAGGTCAATGTGTTGCCGTAAAAACTCGTCCTCAGCAACTTGCGGGCATGGAGTCGGAATCGCCTGCATGAAGGAAGAAACAAAAAGAATAAAAAGAAAAGAGAAGAAGATTCAAAAGAGAAAGATGGAGAAAGAGAAAATTGAGGGAGAAAACACAGAGAGAGAAAACGTAATAATGGAGAAAACTCAGGAAAGAGAAGAAAGAGTAATGGAGAAGACACACACAGTTACGAGTATTAAGCGTAATTAAATCAGCCGTTAAATCCGCCAATTAGCAAGCGACATGTGGCGAAGGCAACAAAAAAATGATGGAGTGAAGAAGGTGGAAGGGCAACGTATGGAGAAAACTCAGGAGAGAAAAGAAAGAGTATTAAGCACAATTAAATCAACCATTAAATCCGCCAATTAGGAAGCGACATGTGACGAAAGCAACAAAAATAAATGATGGGCTGAAGAAGGAGAAAGGGCAACTTATATGAAAAAAATAAAACTTCACCTGTCAATCTTTCAACTTTTTTAAAATTCCAATTTTGTCAACTGCAAGTGTACATGTGTCAAGCTTTTAAGTATGGGTATTTCAGTATTTTCTATTTCCTTCTCTTTTATATATATATATATATATATATATATATATATATATATATATATATATATATATATAACTAAATAAATGTTAATGTTCTTGAAAAGATTTTTTATTGGGATGACGGTAAGATTGAACCCAATCGATCTACTAATCAATGGATAAAGGGACCGATTAATTGTGTGTTGGTTTACAGCTCACCACATGCCAAATATCATTCATGTCTCTACTAAGTATCGATGCCAATGCTCAACCATACAACTCACACTTTGAATGCAATTTTAACAGTGGACTTTAAGCATACATCAACATAATGTAATTAATAATTTAAAGTATTAACTCTTTAATCGCCAAAAAAACTGAGAATTGCTTGTCCTTGTAGACTCAAAGCATTTGTAAGTAAATAATAATATATGTATATCTATACATGCGACCTAATTGACAATCTTCATTTTTTTTAAAATGTTGATTGAGTGAGTTTGGGTGTTTCCTAATTTTTTTTAAAAATAAATTAAAGATAGTTCAACTAGTAATTCTAGCCATGGACGAATCCAATTCATGAATAATTTTTTAGATTTATGCTTCATTCTCATCATTTCTTTTTTTATCTTTTTTTATTTTGAAATCTAATGAATAAGATTAGTTACTCATTATTATCATTAAATCTTAAAAAAATAAATGGAAGAATTACTTTTAGAATAAATAGATCTCTCCTCTCACTATATATTTAAAATCCAATATATAATCTCTGATATAAGTATGTTATATTTATTTATTAAGGTAAAACGTTTTTTTATCTCTGAACATCAAAACTTATATATAATTTCTAAGCTTCTTGTTCGTTTTTGAGTCTAAATTGTCATTGCAGATCTCTTGGTTTATTTTGGAAAAGGTTACACGGGGAACTAGGAAGCAAAATTCTACTGGTTATGTATATATATATATAAAAAAAACTCAAATTAAACTGACTTTCTTGCAATATATAGCAGATTCAGACATTTTCTCCCTCTATTTAGTAGTATTTATGAACCATATAGATAGAAGATGTATAGTGCTGAGTGCTCTAATGTTAAATTTGGTGTTCTCTCAACACTCAAAGCAATTTATTTCTAGGAAGGGACTTACGACGATATATAGTTATATACTAATTAAATGAAATATATTTTAAAAAAAAGAATTTAAGAATATATTTACCAATTAAAAAATGCACAAAATAAAAATTATTAAAATAAATATATATTTGTTTTTATTTTTACGTGGCTATAAGCCAATCCCAGGACCTAAACCGTTTAGGGAACATCCTTTGAAATAACAAACCAAAAATAACCAATGATTTAACGCAATTAAGGATTTGTCATCAACGTCCAACAGCATCTTTGGCTCAAAGTTTGTTGATATTGATTAGCCTTTGCCCCCTCGTGGCTAAAGTTCCTTTTTTTTCCCCCCACATTTCTATCACCGGCATAACACATTAGCCTTTTACAGCGTCTTCAATTCTCTTGATCCTAATTTCCATTTTTTTTGTCACAATTGTTGCTTTCCGTATATTCTCCTCCTCCTTATCTCTATTTAAATCTGTCTATTACAATTTGAAAGCGATGGATCAAGGAGAGCTTGCACGAGTTTTTCAAATGTTTGATCGAAATGGGGATGGCCGTATCACGCGAAAAGAGCTTAGTGACTCCTTAAAAAACCTTGGAATCACCATCTTGGAGCAAGATTTGAGCCTAATGATCGAGAAGATCGACGTAAATGGAGATGGGTTCGTTGACATGGACGAGTTTGGCGAATTATACCAAACAATAATGGACGAGAAAGACGAGGAGGAGGATATGAAGGAGGCATTCAATGTGTTTGATCAAAATGGAGATGGGTTCATCACGGGAGAAGAATTGAGCGCGGTGTTGTGTTCTTTAGGCCTAAAGCATGGGAAAACCATAGAGGATTGCAAAAGCATGATCAAGAAAGTGGACGTGGATGGTGATGGAATGGTTAACTACAGAGAGTTTAAGCAAATGATGAAGGCTGGGGGGTTTGCTGCGGCTTCGTTAAGTTGATGCATGCATGGCTAGAGGATGTGCACGTAAGTCATTTTTTCTTAATTTTATGGATAGGTGGAGTTTTGCACATAAAAGAAGAAATAATCAAGATACCCTTTGTAGAATATATTATGTATTGGGGGAATGGTTTCTTGGTTGGTGAATATGTTTGATGAGAATTTCTCAAGTCGATCTTGTACGGTTGAATATTGGTTATTCCTCAATATTTTCCAATCTAATGAACCTATATATCCTGTTGTTGTGTAAATGAAAGTTGCTTTGTCCGCATCCACCAAAGACTTTTTTTTTTTGTCACACCAATCTTTTCCATTGCCACGAGTTTGTGGCTTTTCACATGCATATTTTAAGTTTTATTTTGAGAATGATAAGGTTGATTTGATGATTGAAAAAGAAAAGTTGAAAGATTATCCTCTTAATAACATTCAAACAAAAACTAACAAGTATCGTTAACTAGTAAAAATAAAAACGTGCAAACTATAAGAAATCCAGTTATATATGTTGGATTGTTTTTCATTATATACACATACGTGAATTATTAATTGAATCAGCATTTTAAGTTTTACAATTTGGTAAGACGATAAAAAAATTCAAAGAAAAAATAACCAATACTTTAAAATTCGCCTCCATCAATGAAACCTTTTTTTTTTTATCAAAGTACAATTTGTAATTAACTTGACTTAATAGCAAGTTTTACCATCAAATTTTTATTATTTTGTAAATTTTACTACTTAACTTTTATAATTTTGTAGATTTCAAAATAAAAATGAAAGTTATAGTTGGATTAAAAAAGTGAATATAACTTTTCCATCCTTCAGCATGAGAATAAAATTAGTGTAAACAAGGGAATGCAACTTTCTTGGTGTTTTCATATAGGTTGTCCTTAGAAATGAGAAACCTATAGCCTAAAACATTTATTTCAAGTGTATATGTCTAATATGTCTTCCTCAAGATCCAATTTCAGATTATAAGCCCTTGTCGTGCCTAGCCCGTTGCAATCTTCTTGGGTATTGTTCCATAAGAGATTGACTTGTGTGAAAAGTCATGGTATACTGATCAAGCTTTACTCTTAGTTAAAAAAGTAACATATTATAAATTGTGAGAAAAAATATATATAAAAAGGATAAAAAATGAATTTTGTATTTTATTTAAATGAAAAATAGATTTTAATAGTTTCTAAAAGATAAAAGAATTAATCTGAAGAAAAAAAAGCTAAAGAACCAAAATGATTATTGAGAAGAAAAATTATATATTAACAATCTAAAAATGATTGAATTATAATATAAAATTATTTTAAAATCACAGTATATAATCCAAAGTTTGCAGTATTATTTTAAAATCACAGTATATATTTTAAAATGATTGAATTATTTTTTTTAACTAGGGTTGAAGCGCTTCTATCACTGCTTCACTGTTTCTTCTCCTTCGTAGCGTAATCTCCCATGTGGGCTCTTCGTCGAGCTTCGGTTCCTCTCACGTAACCCCTTCTCCTTCTCGAACGTTCCCTCTCTATTCACCACTCATTCACTAACTGCTCCATTTCAAACCAAACTTGATTTCCCCATTTTCTTTTATTTCAATCGAAATTTTACATTCTTCATTCTTTAACCTATTTTGTCCGTGCCATAGATTATCTTATTAGTTCATACTTCATACTTTATTTGATATCAGTAAGGCTTGGAAGTGATTGTTTATTGTGCATTGTTTGCATAGGACCCGAGGGTCAAATTAGCGGGAACTAGTTCTGTTGAAGAAGAGAGTGTTGTTATCTATGAATCTAATGGAATGACGTATGGCGGATTTTTGTCGCCAAATATGCGATACCATTCGGGACATAACGCTTCGCTTAATTTTACTGTCGGGAAACGCGCGCTTTCTTCGAGCAGGACGTAAGAGGAGGATGATTTGGAGGATGGGTTTTCCGAGCTCGAGACACCTGCCGGCGATGGAAATGAATGTGACGATCTGTTAACTTCTGATTATGCCGACCTATTATCGGATGATGTTGAGGAGCCACACAAGGAGAAAGAAAGACCACGTCGTGGAAGGGTTGAATCGAAGCTATTCCATGAGATCATGAATGCGCAGTGTACCTCTCTTCATTTGGTTTTGGAAAAGTGGCTAGAAGAAGGGAATGAGCTGACCAGAGAGGAAGCGTAAGCTGTTTGGGAGAGCTTTGCTGGTAATTGGGTTAAGTTTGAATTTGCTTGTACATTATGCATTTTGATGTTTGAAATTTGAAATTGATTTACTAACTTAAATTGTCATTGGTCATTGCTTATATTTGTGGATAATGGATATTCGATGGCCTGTTTACTTTGAGAAAACATTCTGTTTCTGTTTCTTGTTTTAACCTTTAATCATATAGTGTCATCTTATTTTTGTTTTGTTTTCTCTTTTCGAAGATTTGTATTGAGAAACAAGTTTTTATTGTTTCCTATACAAACCTTTGAAAACAAGCAACAAAATAAAAACAGGGTGGCCTTTTTGTAATTAAAAGTGGAAACAGAAAATGAAAATTGAAAACATGTTTTCAAACCATCATTTCCTTGACTCTCAATCTGAGCAAAATAATGCTGTTGTTCAATGTTATGCAATGCTTGTTTTGATTGACTGTTCCAAGTGTAGTGACTTTCATATGCCCTGTATGTGATAGAAAAGAGGAAGAGTTAATATATTTAACTGCTGAAGCTATGAATAGTTGTAATGTTGTTTTGATATAAAAGACTTATACTCCTATTTATACTAATAATCAAGATTAAGTACATTTTCATCTAGTATGAGGCACGAGCCTGGGCCAATTATTTATTATTACCTCCAGTCCTTATTATAAGCAACAAGTTACACTACACTTGTTGCCTATAATAAGGACCAGAGGTAGTATATGATGTGTATCCAAGTTCCTAATAGAATCATCTAGCATGCTTAATTATTGTATCATACTCTTAAGTCCTAACAGAATCCAGCACTCATCCTCAAGCTAAACCTGACTAAGCTCTTAGTTTGTTGCAATTAAATATTGTCACTCACTCTCTGTCCATTTCAGCCACCATCCACCTTTGTGACATCTTTGGTGAGCCATAACACCTATGTTTCTCTTTGATTTATGATTTCTTATGTGCTTTTGTTTTTGGCGTGTTTTAAACAGTTTTCTGGCTGTTGTGCCAACCTTCTAGCAGTTACAAGAGTATTCTTTATTCTGATCATCTCCTCTGCTGGCTTCATCTTCGCTTCTGATCCTCCTCTTTTGTGATGTCATTTCGGCCA
Source organism: Glycine max (assembly GCF_000004515.6). Taxonomy (NCBI): domain Eukaryota; kingdom Viridiplantae; phylum Streptophyta; class Magnoliopsida; order Fabales; family Fabaceae; genus Glycine; species Glycine max. The sequence continues at coordinate 35,308,321 of NC_016090.4, forward strand.
CATCTTTGCCTCAGACAACTGCCACTGTCCACCACCAGCTGGTAACACTTGTATCTAAGTCACCCCATCAAGACTGGTTAAGCCCTGATGATCTTGAGTGGAATAGACACTACACACACCCTTACATACACAATGCACATGCTTTCTTGTTTAGCTATTCTAATGCATCTCCCCGTCCTGCGTGACATGTGGAGCCTCATTTTTAGCGGCTGTTACCTGCTCCAAATTTGCCTCGACATCCTCACTCTTAATCTGCCACTACATTTTTCATTTCTTGCCTCCTCTGTCTACAGTTCAAGATCTGTTGGGGTTATTCACTCTCTTGTTGACCCAAGACCTCCGGTACTCCAATTTGTCTCCTTATGGATGAATCTTACACTGTGAGATCACAGAAACATGCTGGCTTGGCCTCACAGCTTTCTCTGAGGTATCAGCTGGCCACACGACTTTACCAGAGGGATCAACTGACCCTGTGGCAATACTAGAGAATCATCTTAATTCCATCATTATACTGTCTCAAATTATACTGTATTACTGTTTGACTTATCATATTTCCTTATCTCATGATTTGGTTACCATACTTCCTTATCTCATGATTTGTTTCCAATTTAGTTAGGATTATGATTAGAGTATAAAAAAGGGTTAGTGCTAAGTTTTATGATATGAACATATCATCACAATGTATAATTCAACCCCATAATGTCAAGTATCAACAGTTTTCATGGTTTTGTTATAACTTATAGTATAGAGGTCATATTTTTGTTCCAATGTACAACCTTTGCTACAATTTGATGCATTTGGCTGGAGCATAACTCTTATGTTTATGGATGCTTCTTTGGTACATAACTTGATCTGTAGATAAGATTAGGCATTTAGCATGTATGGTGTGAAGCTCGTGGTCTTTTTAGTGGGGTTTCGTCAACTGCTAATTATTTTGGTTTATTTATACTTGCTAGGTGAAGTTTTTCAGTGTTAATGATAAAAATGTTCCTTGACGCAGATTTGATATTCCAGTTCCTTCAATCAAGAATTATTTTACATGGTTTAAGTTTTAGCAAATAACTGCTTGAAAACATTTTTTTCTATTCTTGCCAGATTATCAGTTCTAACTTATTAAGGATGATGTTAGATAGAATTAGCATTGTAGCTTAACTTTTGGATTTGTAGTTGTTAATTCATTGGCAAGTGCACCAATTTGTCCAAGTAATATTTAAAATGGTAAGACTGAGTATCGAGTCCACAGAGACTTTGACTGTACTCAAAGTTTGTATATGTCCAATTTTAAGCAATCAATGAACTAAATTCGATATTGGTCAAATAATGACATGGAATATAAAATTCGACATAAATGAAGATAATTAAGCAGAGTACATTAAAGATCGTTTGCCAACAAGGACAAACCTACGGGTTAGACAAGTGGAGCTAAACGACTCAAGATGCCCATTATGTAATAGCTTGGAGGAAGACGCAGCACATCTATTTTTCCCCTGCACAAAAACATTACCTCTATGGTGGGAAACTCAGTCATGGATAAACTCCTTGGGTGCATTCCCACATAATCCCAAAGATCACTTTCTGCAACATGACAACAGCTCTGCTGATGGAGTAAGAGCTAGAAGGTGGAAGTGTTGGTGGGTAGCGCTCACATGGGTCATTTGGAAGCATCGAAATGGGGTAGTATTTCATAACCACTCTTTTGATGGAAGCAAGGTCATGGATGATGCCATTTTTCTATTTTGGTCATGGCTCAAGGTTATGGAGAAGGGATTCACAGTGCCATTTAGCTCCTGGTCTTCACAGCTCAAAGCAGCTTTCTAATTCTAGGGAGTGATAATATGTGTAATAGGTTCAATTATCTGTGCAGGGCATGTATTTTTCTCCTATGTTTTCAGACAGATTCTTAGTGTTCTGAATCTGCTGTATTCATAGCATCTATATGTACTATAGTACCTCTGGTACTCATTTATATATATATATATATATACTTATTTTTGCTGAGCAAAAAAAAAAAAGCAGAGCACATAAAAGAGATAGAATACAAACACTCAGGGGTGAGTTGTCGGTTAAAGTAGAATTACGGAATGTGTTGAGACTCAGCCTACCGAAACTACTCTTGATGCAACATTAAGAGTTTTTCACTATTTAACGTTATTTCGATTATTGCCTTCATCCACTAACCTATCCTTTTCATGATCTCTCATGTGAAAGAGCCTAAATTACCTAATTTCACTCCTAATCCCTTAAGAGCTACATCAAATAATTTGCTTTAAGAACAAAGATGCATAAATAAGGCTAAATAATATCATTCTATCCCTAGACATGGATTATCTAGATGCTCTTTTCAAGTTCTTAGGAGATAAATATTTTTCAATGCATAAATCCTATAACACTACATGAGCATGGGTGATCAAGCCATAAACATGATATTAAGCACATAAAAGAGACAATAATATCAAAATAACATTAAATAGATAGTTAGAATTATTACATCAAGAGTGTATGGTTGTTGAGCTCCTAATAATGAGTGGTTTAGCCTCTCATGACAATGAGAGACTTACTAATACAAAAAGAAAACAAGAGGTGTGGAAGGAAATGGAGGAAAGGATCCCCAAGTGAGTGATTTTCTCTCTTCTCTCGTGCTCTAGCTTCTTGTTTTGGTCCCCCAAAAGAACTCTCTCATTTCTCCCCCTTCAAAATGCAACACAATCATGTTTTTTAACATTGACTGTGCGCTAAACGTGCATGTGCTCGCTAAGCGTGCATGCAAAGTCCAGCTGGCATAAGTGATCACGCGCTAAGCCGCCAAATGCAGGCTAACCCGCAAAATGCGGACTAAGCCGCCAGATGCGCGCTAAGCTTGGCCTCCAAGTTGGCTCCTCGCGCTGAGCGGTTGTTGACGTGCTGAGTGCGCTGCTCCAGTTCTTCAACCCTCTTCCAGGTCTCCTGGTGTGCAATTCTACAAAAAATACACCCTAAAACACTGTAAATTAACTAACTTTAACATCTACTGGACAAAAAATCAAAAGAAGCTAAATTCCTAATGTTTTAACACAAAAGAAGCAATAAAAGAGAGGAAAATTAGATAATTGCTATGTGATTTAAATATTCAAATTACGTAAGCATAGAAATTATTAGTAGCTTGTTTCAGTTGTTTGGCCACTGGCTTTCCAGGTGCTCTTTCAACTTTATTTTGTGTGTCCATCTCCCTTCTGAACTGATACTGATTATTGTGAAGAATCTTGTTGGTGCTCTTCTTTTTCTTTCACCTAGTGCTATACTTATTTATTTTTTTTCCCACATAATTAGCCATGGAATTGGAATAACCTTCCTTTTGATGTGGATGAAGCATGAATTGTTCCTAGTTTTAATTTATTATTTATACTCTATTTAGTATTCAGGGCTGCAGAGGAGGGAGGAAGATCCATGTCTTGCATATTGAGCAGTTACAAATGGTTATGATAATGGGGGATTGTTCTTCTGTTGAGAATGCAGACATATTTTTTGGGTCATATTTTCAGTTTTTCACCAGTCATTAGATATAATTATTGTCTCATTGATTATTTTTCTAGACTTGCATTCTATATTTTTTTTAATGATTGGTAGTTATCAACTTAGTGTGGTTTTAAATTGTGGTCCACAAGTGCAATTGTAGCTTCAATATCATGCTTTTGGAGGTCTCTGGGACAGTGTGACTGCAATTTAAAACCTCCATATATTTACTATATTTTTTTATTTTCTAGTTCACACGAGAATGTTTGGTAATGCAAATTTACTCTTTTTTTCTGGTTGGTTATGTAGCTCTCAGAATGGCTCGAGTCAAAAAAGGAGTTTGAATTTATTGAAAGAGATTATGCAAGTCGGCTTGATTTAATTGCCAAATTGCGTGGCTTACATAAGGCAGAGGTTTACATCGAGACTATTCCAGAATCTTGTAGTAGAGAGATAATGTACCGGACTTTATTGGCTAACTGTGTCAGTCAGAACAATGTGAAGAAAGCAGAGGAAGTTTTTAGTAAAATGAAGGACTTGGATTTGCCTATTACAGTATTTACTTGCAATGAGTTGCTATTTCTGTATAAGAGGAATGACAAGAAGAAAATAGCTGATTTGTTATTGTTGATGGAAAATGAGAAGATCAAACCTTCTCGTCATTCTTATTCAATCTTAATAGACACAAAAGGCCAGTCCAAAGATATTGGTGGAATGGATCAAATTGTTGATAGAATGAAGGCTCAAGGCATTGAACCAGACATCAACACACAGGCTGTTTTGGCTAGGCATTACATCTCAGCTGGGCTTCAAGATAAAGTTGAAACTTTGTTGAAGCAGATGGAAGGTGAAAACTTAAAACAGAATCGGTGGCTATGCCGAATTTTGCTTCCCCTCTATGCAAACCTAGGAAAGGTGGATGAAGTGGGAAGAATTTGGAAGGTCTGTGAGACAAACCCTCGGTATGATGAGTGTCTGGGGGCAATTGAAGCTTGGGGAAAGTTGAATAAAATTGATGAAGCAGAGAAAGTTTTTGAGATGATGGTAAAGAAATGGAAGCTTTCTTCCAAGACCTGTTCCATACTGCTGAAGGTTTATGCAAATAATGAGATGCTAATGAAGGGTAAGGATCTTATGAAGCGAATCGGAGATGGTGGGTGCCGAATAGGCCCATTGACCTGGGACACAATAGTGAAACTTTATGTCCAAACTGGGGAAGTAGAGAAGGCAGATTCTGTTCTTCAGAAGGCAGCCCAGCAGAGCCAGATGAAGCCAATGTTTTCTACCTACCTAACTATTTTGGAGCAGTATGCTAAGAGGGGTGACATCCATAACTCGGAGAAGATTTTCCTTAGAATGAAACAAGCTGATTATACATCTAAAGCAAAGATGTACCAAGTTCTAATGAATGCCTATATAAATGCAAAGGTTCCAGCCTATGGGATTAGGGACAGGTTGAAAGCTGATAGCATATATCCCAATAGAAATTTGGTAAACCAATTGGTTCAAGTTGATGGATTTAGGAAGAATCCAGTCTGCGATTTGCTTGATTGAGGAGGCCAACAGATTCTTGCGCCAGTGTTGTTTCTACTCATACACATGCAACTGTTGTTAGTCAAAGAGTACTCATAGGGATGGCAAGCAATCCCCTACCTGTCGGTAACCGTATACCCCCGGTCCGAGTTTGACGGATAATAATCAAGTTGACTGGACATGGGGACAGGGACAGGTAATACCCAAGTTTTAATTTCAGGGATGGGGACAGGGACAGGTAACCATTTTTTGCTGTACTTGTACCCGTTACCTGCCCCCTTAAGTCACAAATACATAAAATTACTTATGTAATCTTACTTAGAGTTACACAAGTAAAGAGAATAAAGATTGTCTAAATTATTGAATGTTATCATTTTGTTCAACTAAACTTTTGTTACAGACTTTTGATTTTATTTTTTTATGAATCATGTTATAAACTTATAATGTCATTCACTTGGCAAAGTATGTTATCTACATTGGTATTTTGAATCTTGTTTGTAATGTCAATGGTTGGCCAAGTATTTACTTAGAACATTGCTATCATTGTGTAGCTTGTGTGTATAATTATAAACCACTTATTGTATTTGTATTATGCATATTCAGGTATGATAATCTGATCAAATTTGTTGTATTTTTTTTATAAAAAAAATAGAATTTTGGATTGGGGATGGGGATGGGGATACCTGACATCGAACAGGGACGGGGACGGATGCAAAAAATTAGTCCTCTTTGACATGGATGGTATTCAGAATAGGGGATGGGGACGTGTGACATCAAATTTGTTTTTGTCCCACTCCATTGCCTAAAAAGTATATTTAAGTATCTTTGATTTGAATTTTTTTAGAAAAACTCATCTTTAAGAAGTATGTATGTGATTGCTTGATTTGTTATTTTTCTTATATCTTTCGTCTTTCGATTGAAATGCAAACTTGTAAAGAAGATGCTTGTTGATGGGAAAAGTGGTAGGGAGAAATCATGGGTTTAAATTCTTTCACTAACAAAATCTAATAATAAATTAATGACTAACACACCTGTCTAGAAATTGGGTTGAAGCCAGCTCAACTATTTTTACTTGAAGGTGAAAATATCCTCTCCTTGGACTAACCAATTGCATTATGTAAGTCGTGCACATTGCACACTAGGAAAGAAGGGTATTAATGACATCCTAACGAAGCCTTGTGATCACGGCGTTTGGTGCAATTTAATGAATTTACTTCTATTTTCCACCCAAATTTTCTGCAGCTTTCTTGGTAGCAAAATAATTAACTACATCAAGAAATGAAAGAATGCTTAGGAGTAAATGGGTTCGTTTGCTTTGGATCTAAAATAAAATATAAGAATTTAATAAAAAATTTACTTTTAAAATAGACTTAAATATATTTTTAATCATTTAAGTTTGTATAATTATTTTTTAGTCCTTAAAAAATATTTTTATTAGTCTCTCAAATTTTTAAAAATTTATTTTTAGTCCTTCTTCCTTTATTGTATTCATAGTTTCACACTTTGTAATCATTTTTAACCACCAAAATTTATTTATTATAATTTTTTTAAAAAATAATTTATAATGATTTTAAACCGTCAAAATATTTTACTGGTATGTTTTGGTGACTTTTTATATTCTGACATTTTAAAGAAGAAAAATAAAAACATGAATGTGAAAATGTATTTACATATTTTGGTGGTTTTAAACTATCACAAATTATTTAAAAAAAATTAAATTAGAAAAATAAATATGTCTGATGGTGTAAAATCATTACAAATTGTCATAATATTAACACAAAGAATGAGAGACTAAAAACAGTTTTTAAAAAATTTGAAGGACTAATAAAAATGTTTTTTATGAAGAACTAAAAAGAATAATTATTCAAATTTAAAGAATAAAAAATATATTTAAGTCTTTAAAATATAAAAAAATATAGCTAAAATATTTTTTTAAAATAAGTTAAAATATTTTATTTTTTAAAATAATATATAAAAAAAAGGAATGTAAAGATTTCTTATACAAATAATATATAAATAAGTTAAAATATTTTGTACGGAACAGAATGTTGGGCGGTCAAGAGCCAACATGAGAATAAAGTAGGTGTAGTGTAGTGAGGAGAGTAGACCAGATGGAGAGAAGACAAACAATTCGAGGCAGAGGAAAACCCAAAAAGACTATAAGAGAGGTTATCAAAAAGGATCTCGAACTTAATGATTTGGATAGAAGTATGGTACTTGATAGAACATTATGGCAGAAGTTGATCCATGTAGCCGACCCCACTTAGTGGGATAAAGCGTTGTTGTTGTTGTTGTTGTTGTTGAAGATTTCTTATAAATCAATTATAATTAGTGCATTTTCAACAAGAGTTGCTCTTCTATTAGCAACTCCAAAAGCAACTTTAATACATGTTTTACACGATTGGAGAGCATCTCGGTTGCTTAGCAACTTATTTATCATTATGAATCAGTCTCACTGATTATTTAATAATTTGGGCGCAGTTGATATATGTCTATGGTAGTTTTTTTTTAGAAAACTGTAGGGTAGGTTATGAAATCTATTTAAGAAATTATTTAGAATTATTTGACTGGGGTAAAGAATTTATCAAGTTTAAAATAATAAAAATGATGTGGTACGTAAAGTTTGTGAAATTGGATATAAACCTGTGCATTTTGTGAGTGTTATAGTACATATTTGGAATGAATTTTGCTATGTGAACCACACTATTCTTTCTCTATATTCATCTGAAGCAAAAACAAGTAGCTTCGGCATCATTGACGTGAACTTAAAATGGACGTGATGTTATAATATTGTTTCAAGCATGCTAATGAGCTTATGGATTTAATAATTAAAGAAGTATAGAAAAATATTGAAAAATATGTGTTAAAAAATAATTTGGACTTTCAACATAAATACAAAAAGAATGTGATTTTATTTGGAAGAAAATTGTAAGTTTTATTGCAATTCGGCTAGAAATTTTATTTAGTTATTATTTTTGCTGCACTAATATCACAAATAAATCATTAAGGACATTCAAATAATGAATGATTTGAGAGTTTTGGAGTTATTCGATATACAATCAAGGACAATGTTTATTTTAATTTGTACCATAATTTTGTTTTTTCAAAGTTTCATGTTTAATACATTTGAAAGGAGTGTGTCACAATAGTTCTTGAAATTGTACATGTAAATCAGTAGTCCCTAAAATGAACAAAATGGTAAAATGGACATTGAATTTGTAAATTGTCAATCAAGTTAGTCCCTTCATTAATTGATGTCATCTAATGTTGTTAGAAAGACGAATTTGACCAAATTTCTCTAGTTTGGTGGTGGATATGATTCAACTGCTGGAGAAGCCATCACATGATAGTTTACCGTTTTAATGATTATTTTACCATTTTATTAATTCCAAAATATAATTAGACCGACTCATACAATTTCAACAAAAAAAAAAAAGACTCTCTCTTTAGCAAATTATAACTTTATTTTTCTAAATATGTTGGAGATATGAGATTTTTTCTTATTTGGAATTTGATTTTTTAATAGGTTTTAGATAGTTTTTTTTTATTGTTGCCGATTTTATCTTTTATGTTACGTTTCATTAGTAAATTTAAATTTTAAATAAATCTGATAACAAGTTAGAATTTTCTAGGAATTTTAAATCGGTCGCAAGTATATAAATAGACATTCTTATTTATGAATTTCAATGGCTATTTTCTTCAAATTCTTATCTCTATATTTTTTTCTGCAAATTTCAGTATTTCTATATTTTCATTTTACAAAATATTTGCAACAAAATAAACTAAACTAAACTGGGATTTTTTGCCAAATTAGTGTAAATTGCTTTTAAAAATGCAGTTTTCAAATAATCCACACATATGAGAATGGGATAAGTCAGCACATCAGGAGTAGGACTTTGTTCAGGCAGTTAACAAATAACAAATGACCAGATATGAAAGGAAGTCGTACTCAGTGTTGCTAATTATTTAAAAAAAAAAATCTATTTTAATAATTTTGAAAGCAAAGTGGATTAATTTGGTAAAAAAAAAACCAGAAGTATAACTTTTAAAAATAACTTTTTTTCTTAAAAGATAAGTGAATTTACTTTCACAAAATCTATTAACTTTGCTAACATTCACCCGACATATTTTTTTTTTTAAGAATGAGTGTTGTAATAAATCATAACTTTAATTTTATTAAAATACACTTTAGGCTAGGGGTAACTTTTCAAAATATTCCATTTAAAAAATATGTAAATATACGTGTATAAATCTTTATTAATAGGCTAAAGTACTCCTTTTAAAAACTAAGTGAATTAAATGAATTATTGTCTGTAATAATTTGTCCTAAGACTTGTTTGGGTGCACGCAATGTTCAAGTCGAATCATTAAACGTTGAATCTTCTTCGTCACAAGACCAGATTCACTATGAATGACCAGAGGGAAATACCGAACAAAACGTCCCTACTCAAACCTCAAACAAAAAAACAGAAAAAAGATAATCACGTGCCTTTGAGAACTAGATGCTGTATTAGGAACATTCTCCAACATTGAGGGAAGATTCATAGTTAAGAATAGTCCATAACGTGGGAAGAAGATTCATAGTAAGAATAGTTCCACAATGAAGGGTAGATTCAATTTCATGTCTCAAGCGTTATTCCCGCTATTTTAACTTGTCCTTTTTTTCCCCTTCAATTATTGAGTTGCATAAATACACTTATAATTGGTAGAGCTTAATATAACTGGTATTTATTCACACAAAAAAAGAAAGTAAATAAATAAATAAACTCGATTATTATATAGCTGACTTGTGCTGAATGATACAGATTTTTACTTTCTACGATTCTTGGGCTGCAAAATTTTGAGGTCTAATATTTCTATAAAAATATAAATAGAATGTTACATAGATGCCACAATCTCGAATCCTATTATCCAACCTTTTTGTGATTTTGACGGTTAAGAACAGAAATGAAAATTATCAAATATGCTTTGAGAATAGTTTTGGATAAGAACTAACTTGAATAATTATCGGTGCATGAGAAAAAGAAAAACAATATAGTTTTATGAGAAAAGTATAAACTATTCTTATATATCACAGTATGATGTTCCGAGAAAAGTAAATGCCAACTACTTTGATGATGAACTTGAGCAATCATTTATAGGTAATAAATTAACAACAGATCAATATAAAAAAAATTAAAAAGAAGTGAATATCATTTATAAATAGATTTACTTTTTTCATTTAATACTATTTATAAAATATTAGAAAAAATTAGAAGAGAATTTGTAGAGGATATAGCTTCTCAATTATCGTTTCTCTGGAGAGAATACAATTTTGGTAAAACAAAATGTGAAAGAAGGAAATGGATCTTAATTTCTCCGCTGTGAAACCAAACAATTTTGGTTGCTGAAGCTTTGTGTCCTGTTGTGTAATACAAGGAAAGTCAAACACAGTGGTTCATACCATACCAAAGACCGTTTTATACAAAACACGCCAAAAGACTTTCCCATTTAAAATGCTTCAAAGGAACAAACTCTATGCAAAGCTTCAAAGGTATCTCCAGAACCCAAGGACTCATATTTTAAGGTTTCACTTTCAACCAAACATTTAGTTTTTTAATATTCTGTGTCATGGCAATCCTTAAGATAACCAAAAAACACCACAAGCGTTTCAACAACCCTTTCCCTTCTTCAGTTTCAACCACCATCCCCTATGTCCAAGGCTCTCTCTTCTTCAATTCCAAAAGAGTTCCTTCGGATCAAACCTTCTCAATTGGCACTGATTTTCATCTTTCTTGGACCTCCAACAATGGAGGACACCTCTCAATTTCTCATCTTTCTCATCAAACCAGACCCATTTGGTCAACGATTCCAGGACAGGCTTTTGTCTCAGCTGCACTTGTTGACACAGAAGTTGAAGAAAGTAGAGGATCCTTTCTTGTCAAAGACAAAGATGTCCATTTGGTTTGCAATCACCAAACCATTGAGGATATTAGGGTGATTGAGGATATTAGTCAATTTGATCATCATTTGGAATGTGAAGTTGCAGATTCTCCTTGTGTGTCACAAGGGTTGGAAAAGAAAAGTGATGCACAAGAGATTCATCTTCCTACTTTGATGATCACTGGAAGGCTTTTCAATATGTCTAAGAAGAGTAAAAGGTTTCAAAAGCATGGCATTCAAGCAACTATGCAGTTTGAAGCAAAAGGGCCCTCTGTGTATGCAAGGTATTGGGTTTTGTTCAATCAGAAAGGCAACCATGAGGTTGGGTTTCAAGTGAAGATTGAGAAACCGAACTTCGTCTCACGCAACCAAGTTTCCAAAAAGGCTTCAGGAGTGTACCAGGGCTTTAAGAGGAGGCTAAGTAATAGGAAAAAGAGACTAGATTGGTGTTGGTACCTTTCAAGGCCAAGAGGGTTTGTGCTAGTTTCTTCAGTGGAGGAAGAGATAGGAAACTTGGATATTCCAAAACCAGAAGAGTTCAATAGAGTGTGGTTGACATATGCAAGTGATGAGAATGAGAGGTTTTACGGTTTTGGTGAGCAGTTTTCTCACATGAATTTCAAGGGCAAAAGGGTGCCAATCTTTGTTCAAGAACAAGGTATTGGCAGAGGAGATCAACCTATTACCTTGGCTGCTAACTTAATCAGTTACAGGTAGGGTAATGCTATAGCTTCTTAAGCCTAATTCAACATTGTGTGTGTATATATATATATATATATATATATATATATATATATATATATATATATTGTTGACAACATAGTGAATGATAAGTGATGAGTGATGACATTCTGTTGTTATTGGCAGGGCAGGAGGTGATTGGAGTACAACTTATGCTCCTTCTCCATTCTACATAACATCAAAAATGAGGTCTGTCTGCCTTGAAGGGTATGATTATACTGTCTTCGATCTTACTAGACTTGACAGAGTACAGATACAGGTAACGTTACTGAAATTATGAGATATGATTCAAGTTTTTTGTGTTAACTGGATTGATCTATATGAATGAACTGCTCAAAATTAGAGTAAGTAGTGCAAAGAGATTCTGAAATTGTGTAGTGAATATTGGAAAATGTTGAGCACTGCGTATAGGATGAACGGATCTTTATGAAAATAAAGTAACAGTGTTTTGGTTAGTATTTGTCTCACACGAAAAGTGTGGTAAATTTTATTATAGCTGAAAGCTAAAGGAATTGATATATGATGACTGATGAATTTAATTAATAAAGCGAGTAAATTAAGCTATGAATGATAATTGTGCATAAATAAATAATAAATGCTTTATGCACTCCTCACGTCAAAGATGGGACATCTTGAGTGAGATGTTTGTAGGACTTGACAGCAACTATTTCAATAATGGGTGGCCCAATAGACCCAATAATAGTCAGCAGAATAGGTTCTAATTCTATTTTAGAATTTGGGTTTAGGTCTAACTCAATCGGTTTGTAAAGTGAGGATTGCTCCCTACTTATGTGGACTATTTTGGTCATATCATTAGTTGATGTGAGATCTCCAACAAGAATATTCTGAATTATTATAATGTAATGAATTCATGACTTGAATGTTAAATCTTTTTTTTTACAGATATATATATAATTAAAGCGTATAGATTCAAATTTTTTGTACACTGGAGCTTGCAGATACATGGAAATTCAGTTGAAGGGCGGATATTGCATGGGAACTCACCTTGTGAACTGATTGAACGTTCCACAGAAAGCATTGGAAGGCTACCTGAGCTTCCAGAGTGGATAATATCAGGTGCTATAGTTGGAATGCAGGGTGGCACAGATGCTGTACGTCACATTTGGGATGAACTAAGGACTTATGACGTTCCTGTCTCAGCATTTTGGTTGCAGGTAATCCCTCAACCCTATTCTTAAAAAAAGGAAAAGCAAAAACAAGTATTTCAAGGCTGTATATACTTTCTGGATCTCAGCAGTTTCAACAAACTTGTAATTCACAATTCAGTTTGTTTCTATAGACATTATATGTTCTTGATTTAAACCAAGAATATGCAAGAATTGAAGTGGTGTATTTTTGTTTTTGACTGATGTTTGCTGTTTCAAACTTGGCTTCAAAGTTCAAACTTGCAACTATTACAATTTGCAATTTTTTGCTGTTTCAAATTTACATTGTTTACTTGTGGCAACTGCACAGGATTGGGTAGGGCAGAGAGAAACATTGATTGGTTCACAGCTCTGGTGGAATTGGGAAGTGGATGCACAAAGGTATTGGGGATGGAAGGAACTTATCAAAGATCTTAGCTCTCAGAATATAAAGGTTATGACGTATTGCAATCCTTGTCTAGCTCTGGTAATTCATCCCTGAATCACTTAAATGTTGTAGATTTGTACTCGCTTACTTGTTCTCTTCAATAAACTGTATTTTATCATTAGGCAAAGTAATATAATTGGCCTCTTGCAATGTTCTCATAATTTCATATTTTTTGCTAAGTGCCATTGGTAAGATAAGACATGTGGCAATTTTAGGAAAACTGAGATAATGTCACTAATATAACCCTTTTTTTTTCTTTCTATGATCCTATAGGTTGATAAGAAACAAAACAAAAGGAGAAACCTCTTTGAGGAGGCAAAAAAGTTGGACATATTGGTGAAAGACAGCAATGGAAATCCATACATGGTTCCAAACACAGCTTTTGATGTTGGAATGCTAGATCTAACGCACCCAAAAACTGCAACTTGGTTCAAGCAGATTCTACGAGAAATGGTGGACGATGGAGTTAGAGGATGGATGGCTGATTTTGGTGAAGGCCTTCCTGTTGATGCTGTTCTATATTCAGGTATTCAATCACATCTCTTTTTTTCTCCCAAAACTTATACTCGGTGTAACCTTCTGACCTGCTTCATGAGGTCTTTCTAGTGCCAGTAGATTGTAAAACACTAAGAAAAGTAGGCTAAAGTAAGATATTAGTTCATGCAAATGGTTGCAAAGCATTGCTTTTATCTTCTGCCAAAATTTCTCCCAGGAGAACTTTCTGAATATTTTGTCATCATCCAACATACTAAACCAAAGGCTAAAAAGAAAGAGAACAAAGAAAGACTACACTTCACATATGAGCTCGTGATTATTACTAACATGATGTACACTTGGAGATATAAGGTCTAGTGGTTAAGGGAGAAGGGAAAGGGGGAAAGGTCGCTAGTTCGATCCCTTCTATTAACAAAACTAACATTCTAAAAACTAACATTTTCCGATAAAAAAAAAAAAAAACATGATATACACTCCATTTCAGGTGAAGATCCTATTTCAGCTCATAACAGATACCCAGAACTATGGGCCAAAATTAACAGAGAGCTTGTGGAAGAATGGAAAAGTAGCTCCCTGGACAAGGTGAAGGAAGATGAAGACGAGGGCTTGGTTTTCTTCATGAGGGCTGGTTTTAGAGATAGCCCTAAGTGGGGGATGCTATTTTGGGAAGGAGACCAAATGGTCAGTTGGCAAACAAATGATGGAATAAAGAGTTCTGTTGTTGGCCTACTCAGCAGTGGAATTTCTGGCTATGCCTTTAATCACAGTGACATTGGAGGATACTGTACAGTAAACTTACCTATAGTTAAATATAGAAGAAGTGAAGAATTGCTTTTGCGGTGGATGGAGCTAAATTCTTTTACCACAGTCTTCCGCACCCATGAAGTAAGTAAAATTACCTGCAATATGGCATACCACTTTATCATGCTTATATTTTCTTCTTCTATCTTTATTATCATTGTACAAGTACATAGCATGGATACATTCATCTTAACAAGAATTTTGCACTGCAGCAAATGTTATCGATTTTTTCTTCGCTTTCACTCTGATCTTAAAAACTACAACAAAAAATTGTTGTGGTATTGTACATATGTAGTGGAGCAACTTAGCTGATCATACTAATGTAACATGCAAAATTTCTGTTACATGCTTATTCTTCAAAATAAAACTAAATGTTAATTCAAGAAATATTACAATCTGAATTAATAGGGATATAATCATATGGCCAAATATGTAACCTTTTATGCGATAAATTTGATCATTTAAAGTTTGTGATAGCAATGAGTTACTGATATGCTTGACCTTTTGTTACTGATATGCTTGACCTTTTGTTTGCAGGGAAACAAGCCATCATGCAACAGCCAGTTTTACTCAAACCACCAAACAATGTCACACTTTGCGCGTTCTGCAAAAGTATACAAAGCATGGAAATTTTACCGAATTCAACTGGTGAAGGTGATCACAACATCTATCTTTACACACCAATTTATCTATATGTTGAACAAACTCATTGAGCATTTAAAGTGGTCCTTTCCTTGTTCTTTTGTAAACAGGAAGCTGCACAGAAAGGATTGCCCATATGTCGCCACCTATTTCTCCATTATCCTGATGATGAATGTGTGCATCGTTTGAGTTATCAGCAGTTCTTGGTTGGTTCTGAGTTCCTAGTGGTGCCTGTCCTTGACAAAGGAAAGAAAAAAGTTAAAGCTTATTTTCCATTGGGAGAGAGTAGCAGTTGGATCCATATCTGGACAGGAAAAGTGTTTTCCAAACAAGGACGTGAAGAATGGGTAGAAGCTCCAATAGGATACCCTGCTGTATTTGTTAAGGTTGGCTCCCAGGTTGGAGAAACCTTTTTGAATAATCTGAGAAGTTTAGGCATTCTTTAATAAAGCATTCATCAAAGGATGAACTTTAGATATGTATAACATAGCATCCAAGTGATTTTTCAATTCTTGCCCCTGAATTAATTCGCTTGTATCGTTGCAATCAAAGCTAGTGTAAAGAAATTAGTTGGAAGGATCTGAATCACATAAATCACATTCATTAACCTTCATAACCGAGAATGTTAGCTCCTTAGTTTGTTAGGACAGCTTCCGCATTCATTTCCAGCAAATAGCACTACGAATGAAATAAAACATTAGGAAAATGACACATAGTTGCCACATGGGAAACAGTTGTCTACTTCATTCTGTATAACTTCTTTTTTTATCTAAATAATAACATAATTTAACAAAAATGCAAATATGATAAACCACTCTAACAATTTCTTTAGTGGCATATTGAGTGGTTATGGTTTATGTAATAGTTTGGTTAAAAAGTTTTACAGACAACGTGAAAAACTTCCCAAGTCTCGTTCAATAATCATTTTTCCTAAAACATTTTTGACTAGGTGATGTTGAGGACAGTACTCTTTCAAAAGCCAGACATAAGAAGTGACAGATTCTACTTTAAATAGAAGTTTCATGTCTTACACCTAGCCAATTTTAGACTCATGCTCATATTTCTAAATATTTGGTTTTAACTGAGCCAAATGACATCGTGTAATTCATATAGTCGGACCTGACCTAGTTAGAAAAGGCGTTTGTTGTTATAGTTGTTGTTGCTCATGCTTCTGCATCTATTTCACCTTTTTATCACATCAGAAAAGATGGCAACTACTCAACAGAATAGGAAAGCACTTGTCTGAAGTAAACGTTAAGCTATTTAGAGGGATCTAACTAATAGACCTATCATGAAAACTATGTTCTATGTAACACAAACAAGAAGAATAATTTGAAACATAGTTGGAAGGAATAGTCTGTCCTCACAACTTACTTCCACCTCACCACATATCTGCACAGCTTTCACCATGTGATTATATTGTGTCTTACATAGTTTCTGCACACCTACATTTCTAATTTAGCCACATATCTAAATATGTTTCTTGCACGTGACTAGATTAGCAAGAAACATTTTTGGTTGTAAATACTTGTAATGTCCCTTCTACAAGAATTCCAAAGAAATGAGAATTCTAGATTTTATTATGACCCTCACATGTAAGAATTCTTTTGGGACAATGAGAAAGCATTGGTTTCCTCTTACACAAAACCAAAACCTGAGTGTTTTATCATTCGCTTCCAGATATAACTATAAGAGCCAATAAACAAGAACACAAAGCTGGTAAGCAAGTTAATAAGACCTTAATTAGTAAAGTTTGAGATCTTAGTGTGTGTTTGGTTTGTTGGAAGCACACACTCCAAGACT
Organism: Glycine max; assembly: GCF_000004515.6. Lineage (NCBI taxonomy): Eukaryota > Viridiplantae > Streptophyta > Magnoliopsida > Fabales > Fabaceae > Glycine > Glycine max. The sequence continues at coordinate 35,325,340 of NC_016090.4, forward strand.
GTTAAACGGAGAAGTATGTGAGAGGGAGCTTCCAACTGAACGGACGATTGGGATCACTCAACGATAAATCAAACACGCTCTCACTCTCTGGTCAACTTTAATACATTAACCTGTGGACATTTCAAAGTACAATACTAAAATCCTCTTTTATAGCAAGCAATAAATATTTTGTTCTTAATCTTGATGGCATTACCACCACATCCTTCTTTGAGCATTAGATTACCATTCTGATCACATTGAATTTCATGGAAATATAAAAAAATTGATCACTGACAACTTTTCCAAGGATTATGGAAATATGATGAGAAAACAATAGTAAACAGAAGAGTGATTTCCCATATCAATGATGATTTACACAGTCATAGTTACAGTCATCAAAGCATGCACATGCACTTACACTAGTTTGAATAAGACGTGCACCGTGTGTATTCCACTATCAAGAAAGAAAAAAGAAAAAAAAAACAAGTGACCATTAACAATCAAAACAGCTTGGTTTTTATGTTGGATGGATTTGTTATGTCATCAAATAAACATGTTTCAAAACATCAACCACTGCAACGAAGAGTACATGAATACATGACCCAGGAACATAAAAGAGTTTGAGACAATATCATCATTGCACAAAACTTCTACGAAGTTAACTACAACAAACTAATCACGTACCTTACCCAAAATGGGGGATACATCATTCATTACAAACGAAAAAATGCAACCCCATTTCTTTGATTAGTCTTTTCTCATTGGAACGCTCAGAAACCAACGCACTGGCAGAGAGAGTTCAATGTGACTGAACAATGAACATAGCAAATGAGTTCTCTCACCATTCATGAGTTAATGTTCGTGCAATTATCTGCGGAATGAAAAGAAAAGGTGTTTTGTGAATTGTGCGTGCGTGTGTGTTGAATAAGGTTGTTGTTATCGAATACTTGAGTAGCATATTCTCTCAATCTCTCTTGGGTGCCATGCCAGCAATATTTTGCTTAGTTTGATGCCATTTTATGGTATATTCTTTTTAGATACTTATATGTAAGTTGGAGAAAACAATAAAATCTGTTGAGAAAATTATGCAGTGTGTATCATATTAAAATATTGTGCCTATGTATTTCTTTATAGAAAATAAACAGGTGTAGGAAATATATTAAAAATTGTATAAGACAGACAGATAAAGTTTACATATGACATGGTGATGTGAAAATTTAATATGAAAAGATCTATTTACCAACACTCCTAATTAACTCACATGTATGGTGATCTGAAAAATCAATATTCAAAACTTTTTTTTAATATAAATCATTTCTCGCAAATAAGTGAGAAATATAAATACAATATCATATCGATGACATTTTTTTTTTATTTTGCGAAGATTGAACTACAAATAATCTACTATTATATTGATGTGCTGGAGTTATATACTAAAAAAATTTGCACTCCATAAACGTCTATAAACCAAACCACATGCCTAAATCAGTGTCACTAAAACTGAACCAGTACATAAGTTAATAAATTTTTGTAATAAAGGTTATATAAAATTATGTATAGTTTAGTTTAGTGGCAAATTTAATTCTGAAAAGGCTTGAAACCTGTGATTTAGTCTTAGTTTGTACTAACATTTATCCCAAAAACATTTTTCCTACACCAAAAAAACTTATTGAAAAGTTCATATCCTACACCAAATTAAAATATAAATATTTTAATCAACAGCAGTGAATTAATTTTAATTCACATAAATTTAATTATAATTAATAACTAATTATAATAAATTGCTTGAAATAATTGACTGTTGATGTAATTCTACACTAGTTTTTCAATGAAGTCCAAGTTTTAGTTGAATTTCTCAATAAGACCTAAGCAAAACACATAAGGGATGGATATCCGTATAATGCTATTAGCACTACAAGTGTTTTGTTGCTTTGTAGACCATCAAAGAAATTCACCACTGCTATTAAAATGCCATATTTATAAATAGCAGTATATCAGTGAATATAGCCTTTGTCATGTTCCTTAAAGTTGATGCCTTTCCATACACGTGTTTCATTCAGTCATTCACCATTGAAATATAATTTAGGCAACAAAAAAAAAAGTTCCAATTCTAGTATTTCTGCAAATACTCGACCCAGTTTGATCACAGTACACTTTAACCTTGCATTTTAATGGTAACCTGTGAAGGGTAACATCTGAAGTACTTAAATATGATTACACGTGCAGTTACCAAATTTGGGACCATAAATAGGTGGGGGCAAAAAACATATGCACTTGACATTTTAAAAATAAAATTAGAACCTCCAACAAGCCTCCCAGATATATTTCCCAGCAACTAAAAGTGCAACTCCATTTTGTGCCAGTAAAACACTTCCTTTAAATCACCAAATGGCACCAATGGAAAAACAGGAACCTTGCTTTCATTTAAGATCTCTCCACATTCCCCATCATAAGGAAATTTTTTTGTGCTTGACTGTATTGTAGTGTATATGGTTAACATGGAAGGCATTCCATTTCTCCACATCCAGCTGCACCATCAAATATCTAGCTGATGAAGATCAATCAGGCTTGCAGAATTTCGTATGAGTTCCTTCCGAACATCCACCTGATACAAATTAATAATAAAAATTCAGATTATAGCACAACAATAACTACTAAGCTGATTGGTGGTAATACCTGTTAATGTTATGACATTGCAGTGATTGTGCCTTGTTTCAATTATTTATTTTAATACAAAAAATGTGCATAACAGCTTGGGGGATCACAGTTCACAAATGCATTGATGATTTCCCCCTTTTTTTTAATTAAAAAATGTATTGAAAATTTGAAATCACAAGTTACTTGTCAAATATGGTTCCCATAACTTTCTTAAAGTTCAATGTATCAGTAATAAAATATATAGAAACAAAGGGATTCAAGTTAAAAAAAAAATCAGAAAATATGTAGCCATAGTCACATTACCCTAGTACCCATAAGAGACGAAAAAACAATATTTGCTTCTGCTGCATCCTCAACTTTTAATTGCTTCAATAACCTGCGTTCTGGATCCATGGTTGTTTCCCATAGTTGTAAAGGCATCATCTCTCCCAACCCTGCATTTATAAAATATACAAGAGCACACCATTGTCAATAGAATCAAGAAAACATTGTAAAACAATTAGCTCCCAGAGAAAAACAAAAGTTCAGCATTGGGGACTTTGGAGGCATAAGAATCTTATAGAATAAATGGCTAGAAGTCATAAACTAAAAAGAAACAGATAATTTTCAATACAATAAGACTCTTAAAACTTACTTTCTTCAACTAACATATTGTTCACTACAAGGGTCTACAAGACACCCCACTGATGGCAGAGATAATCATTATAAAGATCGACTAAACCCCCAAGTACTGACATGAGGTCATATTGTTCCTCTTGTTTGGTATGATCATGAATGAAACAGATTTTTCACAAACATTCCCTATTATTGAATGGTGCAACTAAAGCCCGAATGGACAGAAGGGTGAAAAAAACATCAATGACAACAAGACAATCTTGATTTCTACAAATAATTTTTAAGATTCATAAATTTGAAGTGGCAGACTGGTAGTTTAAGACGAGTGCATCCAATTATTTTCAAATTCATTCCTTTGACCACCCATATTTCCGTATACTTTTCTGCTTTTGTAGTCAACATTTGATCTACTTCATGATAAATAGCAGTTCTTGAGACATTAATAAGATCTATTAAATAAGATATTGCTTTATTTAAAATTTATTTTGTCAAGATTGTTATACAAGCCAACAAATATTTCTAAGGCAAGATGCATGAAACTAAAATAACTTTTCATCATACCTTTGAACCTTTGCATGTTGTATGATGCATTAGCAGGGAATGATCTTTGAAGCTTTTTAAGGTCAGCATCATCATAGCAATAGTGCACTTGTTTTCCCCTTACAACCTGATTATTTCAGTAAAGATAGCTCAAAGTTAGCATGATTCCATCTGATAGACATTCCATGTAGCAAAAACTTTAGGCAAACCTTGTACAATGGTGGAACACCAACATATATGCAACCTTCATCAAACAAAGCTCTCTGCAAGAAAGAACCACTGCATCAAATTTGATCATTTATTTTGATTTATATCTTACAGGAGCTGACTTGGATTTCATCTTCCATGTAAGTGTAGATTTTGGCCTTTTGTCATCATTTGCTGTGTATACTTTACCTGATATCTGAAGAAAAATGTCAGTAGCAAAGTTCGGATATGGGCACCATCCACATCAGCATCAGTCAAAATAATAATCTTATGATATCGGAGTGCATCCTTTTTAAAATCCTCTCCCTGAAACAACAAAAGACATTTCTTAATTAAAATATCAAATAGTTTATGTTAGTTAAGAGCAAAGGATTCCAGCACAGGTTATCAAGGATTTTTACTCTGATATAATTGTTTTGATTAGCATTAATGCAGGTACCGAGAATATCACTAATAGCTTAGTTATCATACTATTCAAAGATGGATTTTCCAATTCAATTTTGGAATTCATTGACAATTTTTATGTTCCTATCATATTCAGGAATCAGGGTTACTATTGACATTAACACCAAATGTATCTGTTGTCTTTTCCTAATTACCATGTCCATCCTCACATTTCTATTTTTTGTCTCTAAATTCATTTTGAAATTCACATCAATTGGTATTAACGTGTTTTTTGTGGGCCTTCATTTGGGAATCTCAACAATTTAAAAATTGCCTTTACCATTTAAAATTGGAATTTTAGCAGGTTGCATGCAAGTTACTCTTCCACTTAGACTCAGGAGTCAGGATCATATATCATATCACTAGAAATAAGTTCTTTTTTTCAACAAAAGAAAATCACTAAGACAGACAAAACTTACTAGTTATTGAAGAGATTTCAATTTAGTAATATAATTTAGTTATACTTGACAACAACCTGTTTTTCAGAATTTTCAATCATCTAGTTATTCATTTATGAACTTTCACTCCATTATTATCAAATTAATGAAACATGAACAATTATAACCTTCACTCCAAGACCAAGACCAAGAATTAAATTTTGGATTTCTTCATTTTTGTACATTGCTGCTTCATCCCTTCTTTCAATATTCAGAATCTTACCCCTCAGAGGGAGAATGGCCTGCATCAAATATGGTATGATAAATACATGACTTACACAACTCCAAATATTTCTTTTATATACATAATAGTAAACACCAATCTAAGTGCTCCACATATCAGTAAACAAAGAATTTAACGGATTAGATTAGATACAACAATTAGAAAAATAAGCATTGGAGTATACAATCAAGAAATTATCTAATTAGAACGATACCTTTGTTATAATGTTTTCTTACATTAAAAATGTAACATAAAGCTTTAATGACAACAAAAACCTTATTCCACTAGGTGAGCTTGGCTACATAAATCAGATAATGTCATTGGACTCGGTAATAAAGACCAAACTCTTAGGAATATTATTCACCATGAGATCTCTTTTAACAATTTTCTCCAATATCCTTTTCGGTCTTCCTCTATCCCTTTTCACAAGGCTAAAAACCATACAATCTTCTCCCTCCACCGATGCTTCTAGTGACCATCTTTGCATGTTCAAACCATTTTAACCGATTTTTTATAATCTTTTCCTCAATCAGAGTCACACCTACAATCATTTTGTATCCTATCCTTTTTTGCATACACATCCATCTTAGCATTCTCATTTCGGCTACTCCCACCTTTTTCTATTGCTATACCTTTAAAGCCCGGCATTCACACCTTTTGAACTTAGTAGATACTTTACCATCACAAATAACCCCGAATGTTTTTCTCCATTTTAACCGCTCAACTTGTATCTTGAGTGATCTTCATTAATTTCCTTATCATTTTGTAATTGTAATATTGATCCCAGATACTTCCACTTAGAAACCTGTGATATGACATCTACCATTTTGTAACATGAAGATTTAATAAAAATTAACATTATATTAGTTTCATTTTAATATTTTTTCATAGAAAAAAATGCTCCTTGGATAATTCACAATGTTAACACCTCTAAGATTTCATCAACTTAGTTATTAATATCCATAGATGGTAGAAATGGCAATATTCTACAAGGATATGGGAAACAAATTATTTCCTCTTAAAAAAAGTAAAAGATGAGTTCCCTTTAGTTATTTGCTTTTCAAGATGAAAGTGCCAATCTTTCAAAGCACAAGTGCACAACTACAATTTTAAATATCTTTGTGCCCAAATGAAACTCTAACTCTCAAAGGCATAAACTAGTCAAAAAATTAAATCAAGTAATCAAATAAATAGATTCTATTAGAGATAAAAGTCATAAAACAAAACCAGTTCTACGCCTTCTTCACCTAAGAATGTAAAATTTTAGGTCCTCAATATTACATCAAAGCCTCCTTGACAAGTGGTCAGGAGTTTGGCCCATACTGCCTCCATTCTTCTAATAAAAAAGTTTAACTTCACAAAAGGTATTGGGTGGCAAGGCTGTGCATTGTCCAACACCCCACTCCAAACTCAAAGGGCTATTGCAAGGAGCATGTTAAAGGTATAACAAACATGTCCTGTGTCAACACCTAAGAGCTTAAGCTTTTAGGAGACTCATTCCTCAATGGTTCCAAATTTTCCATAGCATGTAACAAAGATTAAAAATTATTTGGAATTTTGCATATCTTGGTCACACTTATGCAGACTTTCATCCAAACGCGTATACTTTACCTGGAAGCGCCTGTCACGCCCTTGTTTAGCACTTCCTCCAGCTGAATCACCTTCAACTATAAAGATTTCTGCAATATAGGGACAAAAAACAAAGAATTTTCAATTCAAAACACACTACCACCTCATCAAAAGATTTACCAAAAAGATCTCAGCTAATTTGATCAACTATGATAGGACACATAGCTCTACATAAACAATGCAAATGTAAATATATTGAACAAATAATCCAGTCTATTAAGAAACAACTTGTTTTAAAGAGTTGAATATTATAAGTTAGACATGATCCCAAATATCACCAAAGGACTCTTAAATATTATCTCTGAAATTGTGGCATAACCACCACATAACATCATAACCTAGACATCAAATTATTGTTTTCATCCCAATCCTTACAAATCAAGTTGCACACTTATTATTTCCAAAAGCTACCTCATGAGATGAGGATTGTCCAAGCCTTTATAAGCTTTAAGCCATATTCATAGTCAATGTGAGATCTCAACAAATGTCATATTCTGAGAGTTATATGATATGCAGAATTAACAGTAATAATTCTAGGCCTGTCACAAAATTGTGATTTAAATGGTAAGTAAAATAAGTTCCACATCAAATCAAATAGAAATAAGTATACCACATTCTTCAGGATCTGTAGATGAACAATCAGCTAGTTTTCCTGGAAGAGAAGAAGATCTCAATACACTCTTTTGTCTCACCAATTCCCTTGCTCTTTTTGCTGCCAGAGCTGCCTAATTAGACAATAAATTCACAAGGAAGCTTTTGATTAACATTCCTATCAAGAGCAATAGGGTTTAAAATACAGAATTGTAAACTTGAGAAAGAGATTATTACCTTGAAAGCATTAAGAGCTTTAGAAAGTACTGAATCAAGAACATCTGGATGCAATTCTAAATACTCAGTAAGATATTCTTGAATAGATTGATCAACCACTTTTCGCACCTCTGGATTTCCTAACCTTGTCTTTTCACAGCAAAGAGAATGGTAAGAAAAAACATAAGGGAGTACCATGAAATACGGGAAAAGAAATTAAGATTGTGAAAACTCCAATGTTCCAGGAGACCTAATGGCAAGAATATAAGCATTCCATCAAACTAATATAAAGAAGGCATTACCTTTGTTTGTCCTTCAAACTCAGGATTTGGGACCTTGACTGAGACAACACATGTTAGACCCTCTCTCACATGCTCGCCACTTAGAGTAATATCCTTCTCCTGCAAAGAGCAGAATGCTATTTAACAATGAAAAGAATCCACTTTGTGAACTCATAAAACAATCCATTTTAAACAAAGGGAGGCATTTGCTATTTTACAATTAACCATGTTTAGTAGAACATGTCAATATTTACAGAAGTTCCAGTTATGTTAGGGAGAGAATATATAATAAGGAAAGTGATTTGGTATTTTGAGTGATTAGTTACTGTAGAGCACCCAAAGTTAAGTGTAAGATAATGTGATTAGTTACTGTCAGAATAACAAATTCTAGACCAGGAGTTTTGTATTGCAGGAAAGTTGCCAGGCACAAATCAACAACAGGTAAAATAAATGGAAAAAAGAAGTTAACGAATACCTTAATAACTTTTGACTTCTTTCCAAGACTATTAAGTGTTCTTGTTATAGAAGCCTTCATAGCATCAATATGAGTACCACCATCAATAGTGCGTATACTATTAGCATATCCCAGTATTGTATCTGAATATGCATCTTCACACCTGGTAAAGAAGAAATGAAATGAATCACATATACTAATAAGGAATTATGAATAGTTGTCAGCCATATTATACTGAAAAATATACAATTCCATTGTTCATTTTGAGCTTCTATATTTACAAGATATAAAAGACTAACCCTTAATTTCACAACTTATTCTTATTCATAAGGAGTCAAGTGCCAAACAAAGACAAGCAAATCCTGACAAAATAGATGAAATGTAACTAGCTAACTCTGCTTATATCAATCCGATTTGGAGGGCATACCATTGAAAAGCTATATCAACTGTGATGCCATCTGTTTCTTTTCTAAAACTCAGAACATCATGAAGAGCTTTCTGGAACAGAAGGTCACTAGTCAGTAACCAATTTACAGCTACTGGAAACATCAAATCCAAATATATTAGATAATAAGTAGTTTTTCCATTAAAATTTAAAAGGAACAAATTAAAGAAATGAACCTTTTTTAAAAATAGAAAATCAGCACTTACAAGCATTGTTATGAACCCAAAAAAGAAAATAGAGAAAAGAAAATAATTTTATTGCTTGGCTGAAAATGCACAGTAGAGATATCTCCTCCAAGGGTTTCCCCTGCACAAAGGATTGCCCCTTTCCCAGCTGAACTAATGATCTGTTCTCCAAAAATGGCAAATCTCCTCCAATCTTTTCTACACTCCTACTATTTAAGTTAACTAGCCAACTAATTCTGTAACTAAATACTACTGCAACTGCTTTTCCTAATTTCCAGATCTAACTACTTGGCTTTATTTTGTTATTCTTCAGTTGTGGGCTACTGTCAGACACCAAGCCAGAGTTATTAATGCCTATGCAGCATGTAAAGAAAACAATGCTACCCACCCAGTAGCCATACAACTGAAAGTGAAATACTAACAAACCCCTGTGCAAGTCATGGCATCATCCTCCATAGGTCATTAATCTGCCAGACAAACTACAGAGATATAATGAACCCAGTGCAGGGGTGAGTTCAATTGTGATTCAACTGATTGTGTCAATAGCATTACCCAATTTATGTAGCAAATCTAAATCCAAATGGTACGTACCATTTAACTTTTTTAAATAATTGGCATGTGAAAGTGTTCACAGTTGTGACCTTGAAGAATTGTGCAGTAAAAACTATATGAAGTATAACAAATATTTTATAGAAAAACACAGATAATAAAATGTGATGCACACAAGTATAACAGAAATGAAAGTAAAAATTTAGAAGGATAAGATATCCTACCTGAGCAAACCAACACCAAACAATAAATAAACAAAAAATAATGACATCAACCATACATTACAAGCATAAAGGTAAAAAGTACAAGACCTTATCGGTGTTAAGCCATTTCACATATTCAACCAATCCCCCAGCATAGAAATATTCATTATATTGAACTTTCTCTGGATCATTGTCCTCTTTCCGAAGCGTGATTGTAAGCTGCAAAGATTGAGAAAACCCATGGTAAGATGCAAAGTAGATAGAAAAATGCTCTTCTAAAAGTCTTTGATTTATAGGTGGCACAATGAGGATTGAGGGGCAATGCTAGAGGCAGCTCGGTCTGGTTTTTTAGGTGAGCCAAAAGATCTAGAAAAGCTATTAGGTGAAGGCTCATGAATTATTTTTACATCTAATATAGAAGAAGTGTTCCATCTAGTCATGAAAGGAAATTCAGCAACTAATGAACACATTCATGAAGTAATGAAAACCCATGAATAAAATGTCGTGATGAAATAACCAAATTTAAGACCATATCTAATGAGAAAAATTAATGTTGTATGCGACATCACAAATGGACATTATAAAATCAACAACTTCACCTTTGGGTTGAGGAAAGCTAATTCCCTAATGCGTCCAGCTATTGTGTTGTGATCAAACTGAATAGCAGTGGTGAATACTGCATGTTATGATAAAAGTATAGCATGTGTAAAACTGAAATTTGCCATAAAAAACAAAAAAACATAACCTAGAAAAGCATGATCATATAATATAAACCTTCTTTGTCAGGCCAAAATCTGACACGTGTCCCTCGAAGATCTTTCCTTTCATCTGGAAGCACAAGGCATTTCAGAATTGACACTGGTTTTCCACGAGAATATGTTTGCATGTATTCCATCCCATCACGCCAAACTGTTATCTCTAGCGACTGTGAAGTTAGATAGTAAATAGGATCTTTAGATAACATTGATAACTAAGCATAACTAGCAACCTCTGACTAAAAACAGAATTTAAAAGAGATTGCATTATTTGCTAGAATCTAACTCTATGACAAATATGAATGTGTGGGAGTGTGTAAAATAAAATTAGAGCCAAAACATCCATACCCATTTCAAATTTTTTATCTAACGCTTTCATATAAACCTTGAAAAAGTTCAACCGTAAAGAAAAAGGAAAAATTGATAAAGACATACCTCAGACAAGGCATTAACAACAGACAAACCAACACCGTGTAAACCTCCTGAAACAGAGTAGCCGCTGTTGGCACCACCAAATTTTCCGCCAGCATGCAAGACCTGAAAAGTTTATAAGAGAAAACAACTATTATCCAACTAAAAATTAATAACAATAAAGATCAAGTATAAATAAAATGTAATCCAAGTTTGGACAAAATTGTTACAGCATAAGGCCCAACTTTTCAAATCATTTTTTAGGGGGAGTTAAGTTTAAAAAACAATTTCAGTTTCCAGTTTGTTTTCTGTTTATAAAAGTTTGTATAGGAAATACTGAAAACAACATTTTATCATTTTCTGTTTTCACTTTTTCATGTATAAACTTCAGACAACAGGAAGCAAAACGAAAATACAAAATATTTTCTCAGATCAAACAATTCCTTATCTTTATGGAACTACAAGAATGATAAGGTCCATCAACAACACAGATCTAGATATGGATGACTCTAATCACTAATCAGTTCTTTGAATATCCTTGAATATTGTCAAAAACATTTACAGAAAAATAAAAGAGAAAAATCTCAATCATATATGCAAAAGGTTAAATGATCCTCTTGTCAGATTTAGCATTGACAAGCTAATAGATTAGAGTCATAGAATAACAAAAAGCAACTATAGCAATAATAACAAGTTAACAACTAATAGTTAGTTAACAGGGAAATCTACTCTGGAACTCAATAGCTCAAATAAATTTCAAATAGTCATGCATTTCCTTACACAATAAATATGATTTTCTTTGATATACAACAACTCAATTTGATTTGAATTGCATGGTATCTAGAGCCATGCAACATAGACCTTCTGAAAATGTTTAAAGTGTATACATAGCAACTATCTAGACTTATTCAAGTAAGTGCAACCATACCGTCAACACTGTCTCCAAGGCAGATTTATTTGTAACTGGATGCAAGTCAGTAGGAATCTGCATTCCATGAGATAAATTAGTATATATAGTCAAAATAAAGCAAAAGATAATAAAAGAACACTGATCAAAAGAGCACAAGAGTTAACAGCTTAAAATCATAATAGATGGCAAATATTTATTTCCACAAAATAACAATTTCCTAGCATTGTCAACACAACTGTGAAGCAGTTTGTCATATATAATATTTAACTCCATAAAACTAAGTTAGAAAATAGTTACATTAAAGAAAAATAGCATTATATTGTACCCAACTGAGTTTTTTTTATTTTTTTCAGGGGTTTTTAAATTTTAAATGTAAATAAAAGGATAAGGTACATACTTCAAATTAACATTAAATTAGGTCACAGTTATACAAAAAGGAACCAACTAAAAGGACAAAGTAAGATGCATGCAAACAAAGAACATTCAACCAGTGAGAAAATTCAGACAGCAAAGCATACCCCACGACCATTGTCTGTGATGCTCACAGAATCATCCGCATGCAAAACAACATAAATCTTGGAAGCAAACCCAGCTTGAGCTTCGTCAACAGAATTATCCAAAATTTCGTACACCTAAGACACCACATGAACTCTTCTTCGATCAGAAAAACCTCAGAACAAGAACAAAACATCAACCAAAACAGCTGCAAAAAAACAAAAGCTAGAACACAATACCAAATGGTGCAACCCTCGTGGACCGGTGCTTCCAATATACATCCCGGGCCTTTTCCTCACAGGGTCCAAGCCTTCAAGCACCTAAATTTATCAAACAACCCTTCAACAAAAACATGCCACTTCCAAACCATACTTAACAAAGCAATTCACTAAACCAAATACTAAAGTACTAACTAACACTAAAGGTGGCCAGCCAGGTTGTCTGACGGAAATTAGTCATCGGCAAAACCGGTGATACTCCATACTAATAACATGATAACCAAAAAAACAAGTACTAACTAACAAGAAAAACACATGACATCATATAAAACTGCAGGCATAAATTTTTTTGACATGGCACTCATAAAATTTTTAGCACAATCAAATTGACCCATCAAAACAAATTAACAGAAAACCTGAATTTGATCAGAACTATAAGCTGTGGAACTTTCACTTTTGAGAAAAGCTTCGGTCGCCGAGATAGAAGACATAAACGCCCTTGGAGTGAACGCATTTGGAACCGAACAACAGGGAGCCAAAAACTTTCTCAGAGGAAAACTCGTCCTGAGAAAACCCAGAAACAAAAAATAAGGACAAACAAACAACCCCTTCTAGCATTACTATCGAAATTTCGAAACTTTTTCAAAAGGGTAAATGCAGAAAGCGAAGTTGTGCAAACCTGGTTTTGGAGAGAGTAGAGGAAGGGAATGAAGAAAGGCGCATGTGAAAGGAAGAGGAGGTGATGAAGCGAGAGGCCATGATGACACGAAGCAGAGGAGGGCGACGTAGAAGAACATGTGCCATCACATTCGCATTTGCGTGCAAAATCAAATACTTTATCGTTCCGTTTCCCTCCTAAGTTACCTTCTTCAGTTCACTAACGCTATCTCCTTTCTGTAAACCCTACTCTTTTTAGCGTACCTCACTTCTTAATGTTTTCCCTCCACACGAAAGGAAACAATAAAAAAAACATAACTAAATAAATAATCGCAGTTTCGATGGGTTTGTATATGGTGTGGTCCGGGAGAAAATGGATCACTGGTGGTGCATTCTTTGTGACCGTTCGATGTAATAGTTTTTCACTATTTACATGAAATGATTGATCTAAAGAATTATTCATTTCAATTCCCGAAAACTTACAATTTTTAATTTTAATTGTTGTAAAATATTTTTTCATTTTAAAATTTTATAAATTTATATTTTTTTAATTTGGATTCATAAAATGTGACATAAACTTATAAGAATTAAAAAAAATTAAAAAACTAAAATTAAAAAAGATATTAATTTATAATAAAAATCAAAAATATATTTAACACTATCATTTGTCAACTTTACAATCTCACCCCCTCTCATTTATTAATAACGATGTGTCATAATTCACAACTTAAGTTCAAAAAATGGTAGATTGCGACTTTCTCTTATTAGGATAGTTTTTTATTGGACCCAAAAAATTAGATGGGAGATGAGGTTATGTTGACAAATTTTAAATTTGTATTTCTAATGTTACATGAAATATTCTTTCATGATCGGGAAATGAATCGAGTCGTTTGTCAAGGTCTTCGTCTCGTTCTATTTAAAGCTAGACTCGGCTTGACTTGTTTACAATAAAGATCAAGCTCAAACTTTTTAAAAAGTTTTTTTAAATAAAAAGGTTAAAGTCCAATTATAAAAAAAAATTTATTAAACTTGACAAACCAGCTTGTTTAAGTAATAATAATAATTATTATTATTATTATCTATATCATTTGTATGGCATTATGAATGACAGGATGAAGTGTCATAAAGTGTTTAGAAAGTTCATATGTGAACAATTTTCAAAAAAAAAAAAGAATCAAATTAAAATGATAATGCAACCAGATTAATACTTTCAAATAAAAGAATATTTTGTAAAGACATTTTCAAACAATTTACATATTTTTATTTGACTATATTAGTATAAATCATCTCTAATCCATATATTTTGTAATATTATATTATTTTTTATTTTCTTTTAATATACTTTATATTTTAACAACTTGAATTCAATATACATCTTTTAAGTAAGCTTTTAGGGCTTGTGGGTCAACTCATGTTCATGCTGTATCATTTATCATTGACCTAATTACAATTATCTCTCCACGATGTTTACTTAAATTACACATACATTCTTCTTCTTTTTCAGACATTTCCGCGGCACCCCTCTCTTACTAACACAGCTAGGGTTAGTGAGGAGTGTTTTCTGGTTCACCGCCATGCGCGTCCTCCGCTTCTATAGCCGCCGTGCGCAGGGGCGGTGGAGAACTGTGCGATGTCAACAGTGAAGGTTTGGGAGGGTTTCGTATTTGAGATAAGAGAGGGAGTGGGTTTGGGAGGTTTCATGGAAGCTGTTGAATATGACTTAGTTTCCTTAATGTTGGGTTTTGCTATGCCTCTTCAATTCCTCGTGTTTCGATATTAAAATCAAAATATGCTGTTGAAATTACGCTGGTTGGTTCTATATGTTTTTGTTGCTTGCTAATTTATTCCTCCTTTGAATCATTGTGTAATTGAGATGCTGAAATGAATCGGTTTAATGTGAGTAAGGAATTGGTGAATTTGAAAAGAAAAAAAAATGGGAATGGGATCTATTATTTCGATGTTGGTGAGGAACTTGTGAATTTAAAAAATTTATTTAGAGTCACTAGGAAGATGAATTGTATTGGTTCTGAATTTGATTTTGGATTTAATGCTATTAGAGTATTAGTGTTTATTTGGATTGTTTGGAATTTGAAATTGGAAAAATTGATTTGAACTTGTTCTTGTTCTTGCTGTATTTTTTTTTTCAGATGCTTATAATGGGTGCCCACAAAGAAGACAGGGTATTTTACACAAAAAAAAAAAAAAATCATTAAAAAGACATGTGCCAGACATATGATACCTTAGCTAGAAGTTAGGAGATTTTTGTAGGATAAAAAAAAGGAGGGGGCGTGTAAGTAGTAAGAGTATAACCGAAGGAGTGTCTTTGTTATTTGCTCTGTATTATATTTTCTTATCTTTTTTTTCTCATTAGATGTTAAATAGGTGAGATGTGTCAATAAATCATTTTTGAATTTGAATGTCTTTTTATTGCTGCCCCCAACAAAAGAAAAAACTAAACAGGAACACGACAATTTGGGTCAATTGTGACGGAGCGTGTAGAGGGCTTATAAGAAACCAGGCTGTAACTTGGATCGTATAGTTCAGTCCTTCAAGCCGAATTATATGATTTTTTACTTGAATCCAACATTTTTTTCCAATACACCCAACAATAACTAGGAAAAATCAAAAATACTTTTATATATAATATAATCCATATGGATTGATAATCCGTATGAGGTTTACGGATTGTCAATCCGTATAGAATTATATGAATCGGTCAATCCATAAACTCCATTTAGATTTTCAATCCGTATGTCCTATACAGATTACGGATTAATCTTATGGAAGAAGAAGTAAAAAATGGTAAAATTAGAATTTTTTAAAATATATTGGGTATAGAATAAAGTTTTTGGGTGTAGGAAGAATAATCCTGAATTATGGGTCATGTTTTATGGGCATTCAACTAGCCATGGAGCCAGGTCTCTTCAAAGTGGAGATTCAATCGGATTCCAGAGAAGTGATAGATTTGGTGAACGATGATCATAATGATGGTTTTGCAATGGTGAATTTGAATGAGTCTCTCTCTCTACATAGCTAGAAAAACAGGATAAAAATTGAAAACCACCTCTTGAGAGAAAGAAGAAAAACTCTCCAAAACGAAGGATAATTGAGAAGAAAAATCATTATATAGTATATACCCTTTCTTTCCTTGTAGTTAATTCGAATAAAGGCTAGGATTGAGTACACCTTTCCTTCTTTTTGTCACTCTTACAGTTTTACATATTAATGAAATTAACTGGCTAAATTTTATTATCATATATTGTGTTTCTGTGACATTTGAAATTGAAAATAAAATTAGATATTCGAATTTAAATTAAGTCAATTATGTAATCTCTAAATATTAACTTCTATAAATAAGGTTTATTTGAAATTAAAAAAAAAACAAACAAAAAAAGTCCGTGTATTGCATCCACTACTAATAGATTAATTTTAATTTGTGTGCGAGTATTTATAAGATTAAGATTTTCTAATATTAACTTTTTACTTTGCATAAGACAAACGCAATATTATAGTATCACCCATCATTATTTGTGTAAAGTCTTAATTTTTGCTTTTGTGTATTTCTTTTTTACAATATGATATTGTTATATTACTAGCAAGAGAGGGGACACTCTAGCGTGAACACAATGCTTGATCACTAAAGACTTCTGACTCAGGCCAAGAGCAGACCCTTGTCACTTATATAAGTACAAAATGGCATATTTGTTTTTGTTAGATTTCGTTACCAAAAATAAGAATTTGTATTGTCAAGGGGGTCTAGGTCTCCGGTCTTGTTCACTTGATTGAACATGATACATAAACTATTATAAATCTCTTTACATTGTTTTTTATTCCCACGAATAAAAAAAAAAAGAATTTACATTTAAAACCCAAACGTGAAGGGCGGCATCAATATATTTTTCCCAAGAATTTGGTGAAAATAAAGGAAAAACCAATCCAGTTTCCAGATTAGGTGCAGCCCAAAGGTTGACACTCAGCATTTTGAAATAACTTTTGGGGTGTTGCTAGGTGCACCCAGCAGAATTGCTGGTGCACCCAACATTTTATCATCTTTCCAATTTTGCCCCTTACACAATCTTACGGAAGAACTTCTTCTATAAGAATTTTTCCCTCTTAAGCAAGACTCAAACATGTGACTTTCAGGTTATTAGCTCAATGCTCTAACCAACTAAACCGATTACGTTATAAAATAAATAATATTTCTATACATAACATTAAAATTTCATTGAAGAAGATGTACTACTTAGACTCAAACCTATGACTACGTTATTAGCTCAATTAGCTCAACGCTCTAACCAACTGAGCTAATGAGCCAATTATGTTATAAAATAAATAATGTTACTATACATAACATTAAAATTTCTGATGTATATTTAATGCGCATATAAATTTAAATAATAAATTTTGTAACAATTAATTTTGATATAAATCATACGGATTATTTAATCCGTATATTTTTTTAAAAATAAAAAATATTTACTATTACAAAAAAAGAATATACAAGACATGGATGCCCTACAAGAACACAAGGTCCCTTCTTTTACACCTTACCCCTGGTCGAGACAGCTTGAATACAGGAGATAGGGAAGAGAATAAAAAAAATGATAAATCGACAACTCTGTTCAGCACAAGGGGGAAGAATTCCTTAGAAAAGTTACACAGGATCACAGGCACTGCCAGTGAGTTTTGGCTAAAAGTTACGTGCACTCCTGAAAATCCAATGAAAAATGCGGTGAATATCAGCAAAAATGATGGCATCTCATTACACCGCAACATAAAAGAGCATCCCTTGATCAAATGAATACAGTAAAACCGAATGCTTAAAGCAAAACAATGTTTTTAAGATACCAGACTTTATAAATAGTTTTGCTGGCAGTGAACTCCATTTTTAAATTTTAAATTACAGTTAGCAAAACCATTTCAGTTCGATTCCCTGGCCATGCACTCCATTTTTAAATTACAGTAATCCCCTTCATCTTCAGGATCAAACTGTTTCAGTTATCCTAAATCCTAATGCATTGTAAAGTATCTGGAATCAGATCAGGCAGGGTAGTTACTCAAGTATGAGAAGAATTGCACAATAGGTAGCAGTTCTAAGGCAAATAGAAAAGGCAATGGGACCAGCTTAGCTTCAGTTATGAATTACGATAAACACTGCATTTCAATTTTAAACGTTGAAGTTCATATTGACATCATATATTTATATAATATCCTTTAAAGTGCAGGGTGCACCTATATTTGGGCAATCATCGATGAGAAATTCAACAAGTTTACACAAATTCATAGATAACTATCAAGTTGCTCGTGCTTGTCTAAATATTTTAACAGTTGAGTTTTTCATCAATGATGAATGCTGATCCACTCTGTACCTAACACATCAATCTGGAGGAGCCAAATCCTAGATTTTGACAGTGATAACCATGCTCGAGTAAAAAAAATATATATTTTTATAGTTAACTATCAAGAATAAAAAACACAATATCACAACAAAGAAAACAAAAAGATAGAAAATTGACCTGGAAGAAATTGACTGGGAATTTACAGCCCCCCTAGGAGCACTTGCTTGCCATGCCCTATGATCATGTTCCTTGCTAATCCGCATTGCGGCAACCTCCTTTTCCATAGAAGCAACTTCCCTACGCATTTTTCTGGCCTCAACTTCCATAGCCTTGCTCAATGTATCAACCTTCTTTGCCAACATCTTCCAACATTAAAACAACAAAATGAATTAGAAGAGGGAAAATGTGGAATCAGTAATCTTATTTAAGAAATGAGATGATACCTCTATTGCATCATCCTTGTCTTTAAGAGTCTGGTCTTTTTCATGACAAGCCTTCCTCAGAGATATAACCTCTTTTTGCAACATGTCATACAGCATTCCTGAAACATAGTCTTCATTTTCTGATTTAGATTTTTCGACTGGAGTACCATTTGCACTCTCCTCATGTGTAGTAATTGTTTCCCTGGTGATGGTCTGATTATTGTAGTTTGTTGGCATGTTATCTAGCCCATTTGCATCTGAAGTTGGCCTCTCTCTCTCCAGGTTTCTACTACCACCATCGAACGATCTCGATGAAAGTTTGGCATGTTTTAGTAGCACATTAGCACTGTTTGATCTTAGAGACCCTGATCTTGAAATTGAGTTTTTCCTCGATTGATATCCATTGGAAGAAGAGGCAGAGAGACTCTCAGCTTCACCAAAAGATTGTCGTCGTGAAGGCCCAGTGCCAATGTTTCTTCCATCTGATACAGTGAATTTGGAATTACCATTAGATGTCTTAACCCTTTCTTCCAAAACTTTGAAGCGCAATTGATATTTTTCCTGTCATATCAATTAAACATTTTAGCAGAAGCTTTTCAACAGGAATTGAGTGTTTGGAGTCAAATAAACATATTATATACCTTCATTTGAGCCTCTGCCTTTGCAGTGCGCTCAGCTATAGCCAATTTATCACGTAATTGTTGCATTTCACCCTACAAAATAATGGAATTAATGTTTGGAAGACCCACATCGCCTGCCTCAATTCTCAAGGTGCAACTTATATATCTGTTCGGTAACTTCACTTAATGTCAATTGGTTTTAAACTGAAATCTAACAATTAACTCAAGTTTTCAGTAAAATCTCAACAGCTCCATCTAATTTATGTGCTATCAAATCACATCATTCTAGCATTCAAATTCTTGCAAATAATATTAAAAACATTTCTCAGATTCTCTTACAGTTTTTCCACTTATGACTGACTACTGGTTTCAAATCAGGGAAGCACTTTATCATTTTTTTTATCAGTAAATGCTAGTTGTTATTTTTTGTTACGTCAATCAATGACAAGAATATATAGGGAATGTATGGTATATAGCAGAACAATTGAAATAAAATAGTAAAGACAAATAATCTATATAAAATAGTAGAAACAAATATTGGGAAGTCAAAGGGTAAAAAGCTATATAATATCTGTGTTGGCTCCAAAACCTGAGCTAGAAACACCTGCCTCATCAGCATGTCAAGAGGAGGCAACAAGAGAAATACAAATTGCCATAGCTACTTTGTTGATCATCAATTTTATTTCTTTCTTACCCTCTCTCTACCAGTCAGTGGTCCTCTAACCTTGGCATTAGATATATAAACATTTGATCATAATGTAACCAAGAAGACTAGTGTCAAAGATTAGAACAGGAAAAATGAGTAAATGGCATATCGTATGTATGACACTCTGAAAACATCAATCAACAGGAGTATTTTGTGAACATCTGCTGCAAGAAACATCCAAGTAACTTGCAAAAGACAAAGCAAAAGCAATTTCTGAGCTGTTCACATGCCTGAAAAAATTTTCTTTCTTCTAGCCACTGCTTCACTGGCATCACTTTATCATTAGCATCTTTCCACTCATTTGCAACTACAGTCGCAACCCTGTTTGCAGTAACTTTGGCACGAGCTACTTCCCGCTCCAAAATTTTCCTTTCCTCCTATGTCAACTTTGATCGTTAGAACTTATAAGCAGCCAAGAGCATCTGCAACAGACTCAAAACAACAACCAGTATATATGATGATTATCCAAAGAATGTTAATATTTACATTCATCTCTTGCACTTTACGCTGGTAATCACGGACAGCATTAGCAGCAGCCCCACCAGCCAAGACAGCCTCTTCAAGCTCACGAACAGTTTGAGTTAGTTTTTCAACTTCAGCAACCTTTTGCCGAAGGATTTTGTCCAAGATTTTGTTCTCCTCCTAACATAAGAGTGTAACATGCTTCATTAAATTTTGCATTCCACAAATTGAGTATGTAAAATATGTGCCTTACTAGCAAGTATAAGCACAAATAATTTTATTCTAAAAAAAGAATCACAAACCTGGCATATTTCAATCTGTTTCATTAACTCTTGATTTTTGTTTTGCAGATCATCAACCAAGGATGCTTTTGCCAAAGCAATCTGAACAGTTCTCTCAGCCTCAAGAAGAGCAGCCTCCTTCGATTTGGTTAGCCGATCCAGTGCTCTGTTGTCATCCTGCAGCTTTGCCACCTAAACAAATATAGCAACAAGGATAAATAATATAGACCCCTTTGGTCTTGATTCTGATCATGGAATGAGACATCCATGGGACATTGAATAACTGAATAAACTACCATCCGGTCCCAGCTAAAAGCCAATTCAATGCATGACATAGCCATCAAAATGTACCTCCATCCTAGCAAGCTTGAGTTCTGCCTCCAGGGGTGCAATAATAGCTTCAATAGGAGGCATTTCATCGTCTTTCTGTGCAGCATGAACCCTTCGAAGTGTGGCTTCTGCAGCAAATTGTGCAGCCCAGTGCTGCCCTTTTCTCCTCATTGATTTTTTTTATTTCAAGGTTTCTGTCAAACATATAAGTAATAAGTGGCACTGGAATAACGGTTATTGTGAGAAGCGAAGAAAAAATTCAATGAGGAAATATCTAGTGTAACTGCTAGTACTACCTTGCTTTCCAGAAGAGCTTCAGCTGCTTTTAGCTTTTCATCCACCTTGATCAGCTCATCAGTTAGCTGAGATGATTAAACAAATGAAAACACAGGTGTCAAAATATTGAAATTTGAAATTTTTAACTACCAAAATCTTCATTACACACAGAATTCACATAGCAAAAACCTCTGAACATTTATACTTCAATTCAAAGAATTACTAAAAGCATGAAGTTCTAGAGAGATGACAATATTCTGAAGTGAATGTTTACGGTAGAGCATTGTTTTGCTTTGTCAAAGATAACAAGGAAAACAGAATGTGGCAGCTCATTGCTTCAATGGAATACTTGTTCATTCCACATAATACCAAGGTTCCTTGTGAAGAAAAATACAACTAGAAAAATATTAAAGCAAATATCAATGTCAGGACCTTGTAACAAAACAGTCAAGGACAAACAAATAATACAAAATTGTCACACAACTAATAATACAGTTTCCTCATATATCATCTCAGTTTTCGGAGATTTTTTTTAATCAGCAAAAATATGTATATATTATATATAATAATAAAATCAGTACAAGTGGTACAGTTGTATATACATTCTAGAGTCATGATGTGCGGAGCTATGGTGTCCTAATACAAGCTTTAGTGCAGGTATTAGGCAGCCATAGATCTGTATCTAAACAAGGATCCCAACCACAAAAATATATAATCTAATCCCCCCCTGAACACAGAACTCAGCCCTGATGTTGCTGGACCAAGAGTGGAAAGGAATGTCAAATCCTTCCTCCATATTTTTAAGCCATGTCCGGCAGAAAAATAATGCATCATCCATCAATTTTTTACCGTTGAAGCTTTCATTTGAGAAGACTATCCTGTTCCCATGGTACCATATACACCAGGTCAGAGAAACATGTAAGCATTCCCCACTGTGTAGCTCCCACTTGGATCCCCCTCCCAAATCCAAATGTCTTGTTGCTGAACTTGTACTGTCAGACCCTCTATGTCCTCCATAAATTTTGCAGCTATGTCTATATCACCCTCCAAAAATAATCTCCTCCACTGGAACTGCCATTCCCAATCTCCATTTGTTGTCACCCCTAGCTGCTGGATATATTGTTGTTGCTGTTGAGAAATTCAGTACATTCTTGGGTACTTCGCCAGCAATGAAATTTATTGCTGCTTCTATAACCCCAAAAAAATGTTCAAAGCAAATTCACTAGCCAAATAGAAATTAAATTCACTGTATGAAAACAAACAAATAACTCAAAGGACATATCATCTTCTAATGTACAATTCAGTCTGCACTTAATCAAGAAAACCAGAAATGCCTAATTTGATGGTTCAACGAGATAGGCACTATTCTATCTCACAAAAAATACAATTTTCTTTTCTTAAAAAAATACAAAGCATATTAACAAATTAACGCATTTAGAGAATTTGACGAAGAAAGATTTAGATACCTCTTCAACCCCCCTTTCCTTAAGACGCTCTGAATTCCTCAATGACTTAATTTCCGCAAGTGCATCCCCAAGCTCTCTGTCTTTCTCTGCAAACCAGCCAATCAAGTGTTAAAAACAAAAGGAAATAATCAGTAAATAAAAAAATTGGTTTCTCACAAGTCTCCTCCTTCGGGGGCAATCCTGTTCGAGTCACCATTGAACACTAAATGTGGACACCTCTCCCAGTGGGGATTCGAACTTCCTCTAGACACTCCGTTGGTAATTAATAATTAATAAATAACAATCAAAATAAACCACCATAAATTAAAGATTATTTACTAAACACAAAGTAAACAAATAAACATATATATATATATATATATATATATATATATATATATATATATATAAAGCAAGTTCATTTCTCAATTAACATTTTAAAAAGCTTAACTTTAGCAAGCTCCCGATAGAGAAACTGAGAAGAAGCGATTAATTTATTCTCGGTTTTTATGAATTACAATATAACACAATCTTTTACAATATAACAAAATTGAGAAGTTAGTGATGTAGTGAAAATGAATTTGAAATGGGTGCATGCCTCGGAGTTCGTTCTGGAGGCGCGTGAGCTCGACGCGGACCGGATCGGAGCCGTGGAAGAGGGAGATGAAGTCGTCGGAGGGCTTCTTGGGGCGACCCTTCAAGGCCTTCGCGTCGGCGTCTCCGGCATTCCCAATGTGGCTGCTCGCCATCACAGATATGCTAATGCTTGCTTCAATCTCATATAACAAACAAGAACAAGATGAACCCTGACCACAATTTCAAAATCAAAAGCCAACGAGAGAGAGAGAGAGAGAGAGAGAAAGGAGAAAGGTGCGTTTGTATTGTTGTAATGTAAGTGTGTGTTGTGTTACTGTGTTAGTTTGTTGTGGTGTTGTGTGTGTAGTGACAGTGATATTAAGGAGTGGGCAATGTTTGGAAGAGAAATAAGTCAAGGATTTTAATTAGGGAAGGGACGGTCCTAATCAATTCATAATCCAAAAAGGTCCAAAACTATTGGTATCTTTTGGTCTGCACTTTTTTGTTATATAACAAAAAAATCAGTTAAATTGCTTTTGTTTTAAGTCCAATTAAATTTTTTAAACCATTACAATTAGTTTATCTGAGTTTTGGATGGAATTTTGAGTTATTTTTATAAGTTTTTATCTTTTAACTTCACTATACCCCTTCTAATAATAGTGTATTATGTGAATATCAAATTCAGATCATTTCTCATATTGTTATTATAGTTATATCTATTAGGTAATCAAATTGTTAAAACTTTAAAATTATTAGTTGTTAATTTTTATTTGGTTAAAGTAATAATAGAGATTGTATTTAAAATTTTAAGATTGTATTAATAAATAAAATTATTGATTACATTTTTCTCTAAAATGTACATATGAAATAGCAGATGTAATAATTTTGTTATTTCTTTATTCTTTTTTCTATTTCCTTTTTCTTTGTTTTTTTTAAAAGAGTTGAAGATTAATCTGCTTCAATTCTATCATTTAAAAGACATCTAACAAAAAAAATAAAATAAAGGAGTTATAGCTTTTAGAATTTGACGAATTTTTTCAATAAAAAAAAGAATTGGATGAATTTTAAAATGAAGTATTTTAACCCTTAAATTCATCAAAGTATATAATATTATCATAAAGTTTTTCCCATGAAATTCTTCCTTCCTTCACAACCATCACTACCCACCCCTTGGTTGTTGTTAGGCTTTCGCTGTCAACACCTCTCCCTTTTTTCTACCACCCTCATTCCCAAATTAAACCCTCGGACGACAAGGATCCTTCTTGACCTTGGTGTTATATTTTTAGGGTTTTGAACCGCTAAAAAATGAGTTGCTGTTAAATTTGATAAAATATTAATAAAATTAAAACCACAAAATCACTTAACGGAAAATACTTGATAACAAGAATTAAAAATATAAACATACAAAAATATCATAACTAAGATTGGTAAAAAATTTATTCAGAGACTAAAACTAAAAACTCAAAAAGGTTCATGAATTAAAAGCTTAATTAACCTTGCTTATAAGTTTCTTGTTGATCTTGAGACTAATCTCACGTCGTTATCTTTTTTTTATGAAGCTTGGTGAAGGAGAACTAAAGCCTACAATAATGGCTTTTACAACTAATTGATCCTCCTATTAAATAATTATGTTACTTTAAAGTTCAATAATACTTTTTCTTGTAAATTAATATATTTTTAATAAAATTATTTGTAAAAAAAATCTTAATACAAATCATAATATTTGGTATACAATTTAGTTAAATATTTGTAATTAAAAAATTAAAAAGGAGATTAATTTAGTTTTTTAAATTTATTTTCTCTTCAAATATTTTTCTTATTATAAAAATATTTATGTCTTTAATAAAAAAAAACATAATGATGCAGCACACAAGACACACACGTTTTATATTTTTCAATAAATTTTAATTAATTACAAAGAAAATATTATAAAAAGAGTATCCCTAGCATTATTTTTTATATCTTCTTATATTGTAATGCTTTTATTTTAGATTTATGAGTCGTGTGATAGTTTTAGAATCTATTTCATTCGTGATTTATGACATTATTCTTCTTTTACTTTAACTATGTTACTCTTTTAAATAATTCTTTTTGAACTCAATAACTTTCTTAGGTAGTATTAAAATAGAAGGTTGTGTCAATAAAATCTAATTTAATAGATTAAGCATGAATTATTATAAACTCTTGATATTATCTTTGATTTCTATAGATAAAAAAAAATAAAAGTTTCATTTTATGATTTATTATCATAAATATTTTTTTATGCAGTTATCATAAATCTATCATCTCAGTTAAGAGCATACTGCATAATGATTCATAAAGTCTTCTTTATGCTTTACCTTCTTTATATTTATCTTCATAAGTAAAAGTGGTATTGTTATTGAAAGGATAGATTGCAAATTAAAGATTTGTGTGATTAGTTTATGAGCATTGTTTGAAATTAATAAACATGCTCAAATTAAATATCGTTGAAATGTTTTTCTTAATGAAAAATGTAAGGATATTTTAATAATTAGTTATTTTGTATATTTTTTTGCCAAGAGTGTAGTTAATTGTTTTTATATTATAATTTAGGGCGATAAGATCCATGCTACAATCAAATTAAGGCAATCACATGAAAACAATTTTAGGAAATCATTCAAGAAGGATTAATTTATATTTAAAAAATATATTAGTGGTTTAACCTAAACCAAAATTCAAGACTATTAAACATAAGTATAAGCTTAATTAATTTTATTTGTCACAAAAGTCACTGGAAAATTGTGGACAATATATTGTAATTTGTTGATATATTAGATGGACAATATGACTTTCTCTTAATTAATTGGTTAGAACTCTTTACGTATTTTGCATTTACTATTTTTTTCTGAATGAGTTTACATTTACTGTTATTTAATGATTTTGACAAGTTTAATATATTAAATAATATTATGATAATGCAAAGCATCTTAAATGATCTGCACATACAAATTAAGCAATTTGAAAATATGGATTTAATTGGTAAAAACGAAATTTTTTACGGGATTAATCAGTCACAAAATGTCACATCTTAACATAAAATTCCTAACTACCTTAAGTCACATATACTATACTATGTATTATAATTGGTCGACAGTTAAAAAAAATACACTAACATGTATAAATTCCTGTAACGTGGACAACATTCAATCATAGAGACATTACTGGTATAAATTATTAATTAATAAGCATGTTTTTATGTGTAATTTTTTTATTTATGCCTATTATCTATTAATTTTGCTAATAATTAATCTTAGCTAAAAAAAATATGTTTGATCATTAACAACATTCAAAGCCTGTATTAATC